>NW_005842118.1:224450-242389 GCF_000455745.1 Alligator sinensis | reverse complement strand
TTTGTTTGTAAGCAGTTCCCATGCTGCTTACACGTTCTTTACCTCCTTAGGGACCCCTTTTAATTTCTCTCTAACTAGCTTCCTCATTTTGGTATAGTGTGTTTTTTAAAAGTTAAAGACTACTGTGGTAGATTTTCTTATCTCCCCACATGGTTTGGATGTCAAACCAATTGCATTTGGTCACTATTGCAGAGCAGCAGATAAGTAACACTTATCTTTTGTACCAAATTCTATGCACTACTTAGGACTGGATCAAGAATGACCTTTCCTCTCATAGGTTCCAGGACTAACTGCTCCAGAAAGCAGCCCTTTGTAATGTTAAGAAATTTGATGTCTGCATCCTGGCCTGAAGTTAGATTGATCCAGTCTTTTTTTGGACAATTGAACTATTATTTGGACAATTATTACTGGGATTTTTCCTGCTTTTTCAACCTCTCTCAACTCCTTTAGCAACTCTAGCTTGCTGCTGCTATCCTGGGCTGGGGGCCAATAATATATCCTCAGACATACTTTCTTGCTATTGAAACATGGAATTTCTGTTCACCAAAATTCTATGGTACTTAGTTAAAAAATCTACCCTATTTGATTCTAGGCAGCCTTTCATAAAGCACACCACTCCTGCATCCATACCACCTATTTTATCATTCTTGTATAATTTACATCCTGGTATTACAACATCTAATTGATTTTTCTTATCCCACCATATTTTAGAGATACTTATTATATCAAAATCATTATTTACTGCTAAACATTCAAGTTCCTCATCTTGGATCTTTGACTTCCGGAATTAGTATTAAAGCAATTATACTTTTTCTTGTTGCCTGGTTGGCTATTTGTGTTTGACCTTTTAATCCATAAAGGTATTTGTTCATGCTGGTCTTCTCTGTGTTTGACCAGAGTGCTTCACACTGTTTCTCATCTATATCGTTTAGGGTTTCACACCTATAGGGTTTGCCAATCCAAACTGTGTGCTTTTCCACACCTGTTGAATCTCCCCCAGTTACTAGCACAAAAGCTGCTCTACTGCCTTTTAAATGTTACATGCCAGTAGTTTGGTACCATTTTGGTTTGGGTGGAGACTGTCCCTCCAATACAGGCTCTGACTGCCCTAAAAGGTCCTTCAGTTCCTAATAAACCTAAACCCCTCCTCCCCTAAACCCTATCCCATTATCACAGCCAGACTCTGGAGGTCAATCTGTCTCCTTGGCACTGCATGTGGCACTGGAATCACTTCAGAGAATGCTACTGTAGAAATTTTGGAGTTCAGCCATTTACCTAGTAACCTAAATTTAGCTTCCAGAACCTCTTTGCTATTCCTCATGTTGCCAGTATCCACATAGACCATGACTACTGACTCCTCCCCAGCACCCCCTAGCAGTCTATCTACACATCTCATGAGATTAACTACCTTTGCACCTGGCAGATAAGTCACCATGTGGTCTTCCCAGATTGCACAACACCAGCTATTTATATGGTTAATGACTGAATCTTACACTATTACCATCTGCTTCATCCTACCCTGCAAGGCCCCCTCCATTGGAGGAGTAATATTGGTGCAAGAATTATGCTTTATGTCAAAAGTCTTTAGATGATTTACTACTGCCAGAAAGTGAACTAGTGACTGAGCCCAGATATTGAACACAGATGCTGTCCCAATAAGAATTTTGCAGCTGTGAATATTTAGCATACAATTCCTTTTGTCACTAATCAGACTTAACTGATGTTTATTGGTACCATGCCTGTTCTAAAACCAACAGTCTGATTGACCTACATCTTTGTCTAGAGTTGTGTTGCTAGTAAATAATAGTCCTGTGCAAATAGAAAAGTATTCAATTTGGCTTTGGATGATTTGGAGGATAGTGATTAGACATGGAGATTCAGATCACTGTCCTGAATTGATTTGGCTGAATCAGCTTTGGAAGATTCGGCACTGATTCGGTGAGATTCACTGATTTGGATCACCTGGGGAGAGGCAGGCACAGCTGGGCAGCTGCAGGTTCTCCCATGGCTCCTCCAGCTGTACCTGCCTCTCCCCGGGTTGGGGGAGCCACAGAAGAAGCCCCCATGGCTGCCCTGACCAGCCCCATCCCCTGCCCAGCCCCAGCATAGTCCCTGCACTTAAAAAATACAAAAAATAAAAGCCCTGCACTCACCACCTGCAGCAACAGTGATTGGGCCTCTCAATGCTCATGGCAGAGCCCCCACTACACAGTGAGGGACAGTGGGAGGGGTAGCAGGGATCCCACCCAACACCTGGCCCCCATGCGGCAGCTGCCCCTGGTGTGGGTGCAGCATGGCTCAGCAGGGCACTGCACACTGCCTGGGAGCTAGGGCCATGGGGGCTGAGTGGTGCCAGGCTCTGGGTGACTGATAGAGCCTCCCCATCTCCCAGACAGCGTGTGGCACCCTGCCGAGCCATGCTGCATCCGTGCCATGGGGCATCTGCTCTGTGGGGGGCGGGAGGCGCTCAGCCACAAGCCCTCAGAGGCCTCAATTGCTGCTGCCAGAGCCAGTGAGTGTGGGGCTTTTTCTTTTTTTTAAATGCCAGGAGGGTTGGCCAGGTGGGGAATGGGGCTGGGCAGGGCACCCAAGGTGGCTTCTCCCTCAGTTCCTCCAGCTGTGCCTGCCTATGCCCCAGTGGAGGGAGTCACAGTGGCTCTGCCTTGCTGCCCCTTGCCGGGGGGGGGGGGGGTGGGACATGATGCAGGTGTGGCTTTCCCCAGATGGTAGCAGGGCATAGCCCCCACTCCACGCACTGCTGTGCTACATCATCACTGGGAGCAGGGGCTTCACTCTGCCGCCACTTGCCCCCTTCCAAGGAGCAAGCCACCTGGGTCTTCACGAAACTTACTTCACTCCACCCCAGCTGGGCAGGTGGCAGAAGGGCAGAGCCCCACTCCCTGTGCTGCCATGCCCACATCCCGCTCCCCCTCCCTCTCCATGTAATGCGCCTCCCCCACCCCAGGTGGGCAGCTTGTCCCAACCCCAATCCCTCCTTCCCCCACACCCCTTCCCTTCCCCCTCCCCCAACCCCAAAAGACTTACCAGCTGGAGGCAACTATGTCAGCTGCCCTTTTAGTCTATGGCCAAATCTCCAAAGTGGAAGAATCTTTTCTGAATTGATTTGGATGCTTCAAATCAATTTGGAGCTTTTAATTGGTCTCACAATTCAATTCAAATTTGGAGATTCATTCCCTGAATTGGGCCAAATCTCGTCCAGATTGAATCAACTACCAAAGCTTCACACAGCCCTAGTAAATAATGCTTAGTCCCTCCTTTTTTTTTTGTTTAAGAACTTCCATCTGCCATCTCAGATCTTTTCAAGCATTAATTGCAATGCTTAGTTGCAAGATCTGGCAGCGTAACTAATTCCCTATTTTTTCCATTCCCTGCCCCTGTAGATCCATATGAAAGGCAAGGATATTTTAATACTATCTTTTATTGTACCAAAGGTATAATTGGGAGAGATATTATACCAGCTTCTGGCACAGATTGCTCCTCCTCAGGTGGTTCCATACACATCCATTCTCTACTACTGATCCCAGACAAGCTTAATGGAGCTCGCTTGCTCTCTCATCTTATCTCCCCTGCCACCAAGAACTCATCCTTCCAGTTCTTCCCCGTAACGTGCTCTTAGTGGTTAACATTATAGAACTATTATTTGGAATAGCCACTAGAGATCATATAGGAAGGAAATGATTTGCATAAACAGGAAAGATTATAATCTTGCATTCAACCAGATCACAATGTTTTATGGCCGGTAGCTTCCACATGATGTCATAAGCAAAATCAAATAAAGCCCCAACAGATCACAGAATACTCCCACGCAAAGCATAAAGGAATCCTACCTTAGAACAAACTAATACACTGTAGAACTAGCCAGAAAACTAACAAAAAATATCTAACAACCCACAGGAGACAGAAGAAACTGGTGAATACAAGATGAAACAGACTGAGGATAGGAAAGCAAGAATAAATGGATAAGGGCAAATGTACACTTAGATCATCTAAAACTAGACCACATTAAGGGAAAAAACAAAAAGAAAAAATGTATGCATATGTACATACACACGTGCATGTGCACGCGCACACACAGAGCAAAAGAGCAAAGATAGCTACCTCTGATTCAGTCTTTCAAAATACCTCTTATCAGAACTCAGGGCCTTGTTACACCTTATACTGTAAGCCTAACAATTGTTAATTGACTTAGTGTTATTTGGCTTAGTGGAGCAGTTGCACCCTAAAGCAAATAAAAATAATCTCTGAGTGTCCTTCACCTGCACAGCTGTGACTTGTGACTTGCCACTAGAGGCCTGATGAGCAGGGGCAGGACTAGGAGCTGGGCTAGCAGCTCCTACCAGGAAGAATGAGTGCTGCAGCTCAGAGCACCTGGTGGTTGTGGTACCTTCCACAGCCACCAGGACTGATGCACTGCTTGAGCTCTGAGGCCCAATCCTTTTTTCCTCAAGCCCATCTCCCCATGCCACTCTGCCACCATTCCTCCTTGAAGATTGTCAGCTGGTGCACCACCTGAGCTCCAAAAAGGATTGGGCTCTCAGAGCTTAGGCAGCACCTGGCCAACTGCAGTCCAGCCAGTGGTGGTATAGGGGAGCGAGCTCCTGAAAAAGCAAGAATTAGGCCCCCAGAACCTGTACACATGCCCCAGCAGTGCCAGGTGCCTGGAGTAGGGCACAGTTTAGTGGCTGCAGTACTGGAGCCTGAGTCCTGTTCCCACCGACCCCATGCTTCACCACGTTGTCCAGGGTCCAGTTTCTGGCTCCCCCTGACTGGCTCTCCTGGAAGCAGCTGCAGTTGACAGGAACATGGAGCCTGTTTGGGCTGGGGCTGTACAGAGCAGGCAGGGAACCTGTACCACTCACAGCTGCCTCCCAAGTTCAGTGTGGGCCAGAAGTCCCATCCCTGTACCTACTCCCCCAGGCTCACTGCTCCCACCAGGCAGAGCCAACACCACAGACTTGGAGCTTGCTCACTCTTCTCTGGCCCAATAGTCTGGGAACATACCTCGGGGCATGTGTCCGGATCCTGGAAATGCAAGCACCAGGTGGGGAGTGCACGGCAGTGCAGTGTGGGGCTGGACACAGGTTAGACCATGGGTCAGTGGGTGGGGTGAGCACCAGCCTGCTTCCCCCTGCAGGCAGCATGGCCTGAGTCCAGCTGGAGCATTCAGAGCAGCCAGCCAGTCCAGAAGACATTGTGGCCACTGGGCACTCCAGGGCTGTAGTGCTGGTTCTGCCCAGTGGCAGCATCAGACCAGAGGTGCCTTGCCCAACTCCACTACACCCCAGAATCCCTGCTAAACCTAATTCAGGAGAGGCCACTGCACCCTGGAATACTGAAGGACTGCAACTTGGGTGAAACAGCTCTGGAGAGTACCGACTTTAATGGAACAGAAGCAAAATTACGCAGACTACAGATAGATCTGCCATGGAATGGTGTTACTTTAACCTGAACAATGTGTGTTTTAATCCACTTAAAGGTGTTAGCATGTAGCCAATCCAGGGTTTAAGAGCTCTAGAAGCCATCTAAATTTACCGTGCAACAAGGCTCTCAGTTTCCAGTACTGTGAGGAACTGGCATTCTGGATAAGCACATTCTAAAGTTTCCAACAGGTCCCCAGTTTATATCAGCAACCAGAGAAAAAGCAAACTAATGTTCAGGAGTGTACAATAGGACCTTCAAGTACAGAACATTATCTTTCCAAAAAGTCTCACAGCATTTCAGATGAAATAGTTAATACGGTAAAGAACAAAGTAAATATCCCATGCCATTATGCAGTACAGTTTTTGAGCAGGTACCATGTATCTTATGCAAGCAAGAGAAGGGCAAGTAGGCCAATGATTTTAAAACAGAAAAGATGGGCATCCATCACCATTAGCAACTTAGTCTTGTTGTGCACTAACTAAATTTTTCATAAAAACAACCTATTGGTTGAGCAGGGGGAAGATCCAGAGGGGATGCAGAAACATGGGCACATCCCTGCTTGTGACTATACTGCAGAAAAAGCATCTGGGAACTTAAATCCCAAAGAAAATAAGAATTCCCCCCACCCCCTTCCCCTCCCTACTCAAAGACCCATCTGCTCTCCTCTCTGCCTCCTCCCTAGTATGCTGCTGCCATTATTCCAGGGATGAGGGGAGCTCTTTGCCCCCTCCAGTTGGGTTGCATATGGACTGGCTTTAGTCTGGGACCACTGCAGCAGTGGCTATAATGGTCTGTCACATGCTCCTGCCCTGCCTGCTCCCCCTGGGTGTTATTCACCAACCTGGGAGATGTACAGGGAGAGGGAGACCATTTCAAAAGCCTTGCTAAAGTTGAGGTATATCAATCAAAGACACTGCTCCCCCTGTATCCACAGAGCCAGTCATCTCATCATAGAAGGCAATCAGGTTTGTCAGGCATGACTTGCCCTCGGTGATCCATATTAACTGTTTCTAATCACCTTCTTCTCTTCCAGGTGCTTAAAAACAGATTCCTTGAGGACCTGCTCTATGAGCATTCCAAGGACTGAGGTGAGGCTGTAGTACCCCATATCCTCCTTCTTGCCTTTCTTACAAATAGGCACTTTGGGCACCTATATACATGCTGGACATCTGCTCTGTGTGCTAATTAGCGTGCATCAGAGCAGACTCAATTAACTGAGTCTGTTGGAGTGTGCTAATTAGCATACTTCAGTAGCCTCTGTGTCAAATGCATTCAGCGTCCTCACACTCATCAAATAAGCTTTAGTAAATGTGTCATCGCCCCCATTTTGAAGTGTGGGACACTGAATACACATGACACTGTAGGCACTTTAATTAAAGCAGCTCCTGAGAACCACTCTAATTAAAGCCTCCCACCCCCTTACGTAAAGATGCCCTATATTTGTCCTTTTCCAACTGTCCAGGACCTTTTCTGAACAGTAAAAGTTTTCCAAAATAATGGCCTGTGGCTCTGAAATCACATTAGCCAACTTTCCACTCATCTTTCACAGTACATTTTTGCTGCAATATAGGGTGCAATGAGTCCTCATAAAATAAGGTTTTATATAGCACAGGTGGGAGGCATGCACATACTGCATATCTCTCAGCTCATTTACTGTAATTTCTTAATCTTATTCTAATGAGGCTCAGTTTTCCATCCCCTGAGCTCAATCTCTCTCTCTCAGAAAGTTTATTTTTCCATATCTATAAACACTTGTTTACCTCATCTGTTCCCTATGTTCCTCTTTAACACTCTTGTATTAACTTTATCTCCTCATCTCTGCTTAGGTGTTCTTGATTCATCCTCCTTTCAAACTGTACTCCATCTGTCCTATTTACAGGGGACCACTATTATAGCAAAATAATTTCCTTGTTCTTGTTTTGTCTTGACTTTCACTTTCCTGACCACTTCCTTCCTGAATGATTTCTTCCTATTTCACTTCGGGAGTTACTTACAATAGTCTGATTTTGCTGAATAATACTGCTTGCATTTTGATGTTCCATATGCATTACCTATGTATTAACATGTGTACATAGCATACACCATTCCATGTGTCTTCACAAGGATATATATTTAACAGTTCTGATCTGAATTTATGAACAAGAATGCTCCAATAGTTAAATATTGCCACATCTATAGTAGTTGGCATGTAAGGGTAAATAAAGTGGCTGTACTGTGTCAAAAATGAAAGCAGTTAACAGTTTCTTAGTTGGATGGGAGCCACTACATAAAATGTGTGCATTCAACCTTGGCCAATGCTGACTCAAGCCTTAGTACAACTAGCAAGTAAAAATATGAACATAAGTTTTGATTTAGATCCAGTACAACTATTAAATGACTTTGAAAGTGATGACAACGAGCTGTACCAGAATGAAAAAGGGACCAAGAAGACTCATTACAAGAACAGCTTACTAAAGCATAAGTTGATGACACCCTTCTCTTCCTCCTCAGCATCCTTGAAGACAGTTAAAATAAAAAAACCAAACAAAAAACAAACCCACAGAAAAAAAAATAAAGACTCAAGACCTTGCTTTTTATAGACAAATTAAATTTCTAAAATGCTTTATCTATTTACATGTTATATATAACCTTTTCATTTGGAAAATGATTTTGATGGAACTTAATAGCAGATATTTATAGCTCAAAGATTCTTTATAATGCACAACATTACAGGACACCTTACGGTTTCTGTTTTCAAAATGGAAGCCTTTAAAATGAAAGATAATAATGAAATTCCTATTATACATTAATAGGTACTTTACTAAACTATGATAAAAAAGGAACTCATTTGGCTAAGTGTATCACTGCTATTAAATAAAATTGCAAAGTACAACTGCACTTACTCATTAGCACTCTACAAAACTTTGATGATCAGATAGACATCACATCCCTCCCATGCCAAGAGATTATTTAAGCATAAAACAAAAGATAAGAGGAGAACTTCCATATTAAAAAATGATTGACTACCCTCATGTTTAATATTAGACACATACCTAAGCAGTTTCCTGAATCAGGGAATCTTTGAGGTGGAAGGGAGACCAGATTGTGCAATTTTATACAAAACGTATCAATCATAGCAAAATAGCCCACAGAAATGCACATATGGTGCAATATCTTTAGAATAAAGTTTATTGTAAGGATATTGTTGTTAGTACTCCAAAATTTTAAATAGGGAGAGTATCTTTTAGCTTTGTACTTAGTCTAAAAGAAGAACAAACATTTTAAGCAACATTCCACATGCAATGTACTAAAGAGTCTCTATTAACCCTTAGACATGAGAATGAAGCTAAACAAAATGAAAGATTATTTCAGCAGGGTGTGAGCATACCTCTGCACAACCACAACTGTCAAAAACAGACTTTGGTCCTCCCACCTCCTGCAGTCCACCAATATAAAAATAACAAGAGTTGGCATCTCATTAATTTCAGTTTATGTTGGAAGATACCTTGATGACTGCCACTATCTTGGGCAATGAGGACTGAGCATTTTAATGATATCCAGACTATTTCCTATTGAAGCATGATACTTGCTGTTGTCAAACCACAAAAATTGGCCTGCATTTTGTGTCTATAATGCTTGTAACCTTTCTGCATTTTATGGTTCAGTGTTCTGTCTAGGGTTTACATTAAGTTCAATTATATAGAGAACTTGGCTCTTCTTACATATTCTACAAAGCATTTGTTACCATACAGCACATTACCAAGAACATGCACAATCTCAGCATTGGATATGGCAGTTTAGGGGAAGTTATTTACATTTGAGTTTGGCAACCATGTTTTTGGTGGTGGTGGTAGTAGGGGAGTAGGGGGGAATAATTACACTTTACAGAAACAGGAATTAAAATAAGCATTATCATTTCTTTCTTTACTTAAAGTTTGGTGTGAAGGGAGAAACTTCTCAAAAGTAGTGTCTAATTAGCTGTGGCAGGTGTGTGTGTGTGTGTATGCGCGCGCGCGCGCTCATGAACTTTGGTCCCTTACAAAGGTCCCTGGTTGACCTTACACTTAAGACACTTTATTGCATCTTCATTAGTAACACAGCCACATGTTCATGAGATTAATATTGTGATAAAAGGGGAAATAAGCCACCAAATTATTCCACAAAAATGTACAACTATTTTATGACTGGTTTGCACTCCTTAAACTGAACATATGGCAGAATCCCTGCTATGCAGCCTGAGGCTGGTTCCATAGCAGGACTCTGGGACTGGTCTCAGTGCAGTCCCAAGAGTGGGACCAACAATCAGCTGACTGGTCTCATCCCTGGAAGTGCACTGGAGTCTTGAATTGGCTCCCATGTAGTCAAGAGCCTGTGACTGACAATTAGTTGATTGGCATTTGCAACTTTGGGACCTAACCAGTTCAGCCGGCAGACAGCTTTCTACTTATCAGTGCAGGGGGATCCTGGGAATATGATTGCACATCCTGCTATGAATGTGTGGCATGGCAGCAGTGTGATTGTTGGGAATGGGGAACAGATTCCATCAGGCCATTAAGTGAAGATATACCAGGGGACAAATTTGGAGCACTTGCAGAGGATAGGGGTGGAAAGAAACCCAACGCAAGTGAACAGAACAACAGAAACAATAATGAAAGCCTAGTGAGCAAGAGGACTATGAGAAATGTCTGGATGGACAACACATATTTAGTGGCTGTAATTGTGGTTGGTAGCCCTGGGGAGGAGCAGCAAATGTATGCCAGCTGTAAACACCAGAACAGCAGTGTATTATTTGGAAAGAACTGTGAGGAATAATAAGGAAGGTTGATGAGAGTAGCTGGAAAACAGGCTAAAAAATTAAAGGGGATAAGTCATGTAATGACCTTAATGTTCTGGCCCTCAACCAGAAAAGCACTGAAATATGTGCTTAATTTCAAACTAGCAACCAATCCCATGTAACTCTTACTCCCATTGATATCATAGTTATTTATGAAAAAAACCAAAGATCTAATAGACTCAAATGATGGTTGCGGGCATCCAGGAGCTCACAGAAGTCACTCAGGAAGTCATGGATTATAATATATAGAAGAGGAGGAGAGAAGGGGAGGTGGAGGTGTTTTTGTTTTTCTTTCAGAAAAATCTACCCATGCAAGTCTCTAAAAAGGCACAATTAGATACTATGCAGGTACAACAGAGAACTATGGACATCAGGCTACAGACAGAAGTTACACACAAACCAGTTTAAGTGATCAGAAGCTAGTTTAAACTTGTAACAAAACAGAAGCTCCATGCACATAAACCAGTTTCAAAATGGCTGAACCTGGTTTAAGACAAACCTGGTTGAAAGTAGCATCAGACTTAACAGATTTGGCTCAAATTGGTTTATTAAACCTCTGTCCCAGACACCTTCCTGGTTCAAGTTCAATCCGTCCTACAGAATGCTTTCCAGCCCTGGGCAGGGCTGTGCTCTCTACTCTACAGAGCAGGGCTGGCTCAACCCCTCTGCTCCCTACCTGGAGCACGGTGGGCTAGCTGACAAGGGTTGGGGGGCGGGGGAGTGGCAAGCCCAGCTGGGGATGCAGCCCAATCTGCAGGTGTGTGTGTGTGTGTGGGGGGGGTGACAAACCCTGGCAGGGGTCTGGGGCCAGGAAGGGGGATTAATCACCCCTCCCCACACTCAAATTTACTGCTGGGTGCAACTGTGGACTACAAATCCCCTAAGCAAGTAGAAGCAGGAAGAGGAAGTGATGAGCAACTCTGCAGAGTCCTATTGCTCTGATTTTGGAGAGCAAATCCCAGAGACCTTGGGGGCAGCAGAACCTGCAAAGACTGAATTGATTCAGCTTCCAGCTTTTTGACTGTTTCTACTTAGCCCAGGAGTCTGATGCAGCTACACAAGCAGCTTATTAGCTACCTCAAAAATCAAAAGAGAAACACAGTCAATGAAAGAAGGGAGAATCATTAAGGATGTATACTAAAGAATAGGAAAGCCAAGTAAAAAAATGAGATACAACTTCCAAGCAATGGTAAAGACAATGGATAGAGGTACTATACATATTAAACAGAAAATAAATACCACAAAAAATGGCAGACCTGACTAAATTCAACTCAGGTGCTGAAGGAAAAGAAATCTTAAAATCCTCTAAGCAATTGTCAATAATTTGCAAATTTATGGAAGGCAGGTGAAGTCCCAGAGGACTGGAAAAGAGTTAATATAGTGTTCATTTATAAAAAGGGGGAAAAGGAGGACCCATGGAATTATAGACCAGTATGTTTTAAATTGAACACCTGGGAAGTTACTGGAGCATATTATAAAATCAAATTGTAAATACTTACAGGAGGTAGGATTAATCTTTATGGCTGTGCAAAACAACATTGTTTCATTTTGATGTCCATTTCACCATTTTGAAGAGACAGTGTTTTATTTTATCATTTCATTTTGTTTCAAAGCACTATCCCATTTTGTTTTGTCGAAACTGGTGTACTGTTTTGACAAGTTACCATTTTGTCCATAGGCTATAATGGGGAATAATGAAAATACCTAAAACTTTGTCATTTCTTTCCTGATTTGGATGCAAATTTCAGATATGGTAGCCCCTTCTGAGGGCATAAAGTCTGCCAAGTTTCATGGAGATAGGTTTCTGGGCATCTTTACCTCAAACTGTTCAAACCAAAAGTCCTGATACTTGCCGGCAGCCTCTTCTCATTCAGCATGCAGATCCATGGGCTCACACCCCTGGGATGAATCTGGAACATCCAGGCAACCCTCCAGGAGGTGCAAGATCTGTGTCCCAGATGAAAGGAGGCTCAGGCTGTTTCTCCCACCTGGGACCAGTGCTGCGCCCAGCACCAGAGACAATTGCTGCTGCTGTAGCATAATCTGAATTAATGTAGCTGATGTTAACATAGAGTGTAATAATAGTGAATTATAACCATGTTAATCTTGTCCTGTAAGCAACTTGAAAACTCCATTTTGTATCCTTCTGCTTGACATAAGTAAATGAACTCTGCATAGCCTTTATATATAAGTGTGTGTAAAAGGGTGAATGGTGAGAGGATGGCATAGAGATGGGAGAAGAAGATTTAATTGTTTATGTAAGCAACAAGGTGCAAAATGTAAGTTCCCAGCCAGTAATTAACTCACAAATGGCTGAAGAATCCCTTTGAAGCTCAAGGGCACAAAAGAGATAACAGAAGAAGAAATTCTGCCAGAAGGGCAACAAGAACACTCCAAGGCTAAAATAAGCTGAAGACAAAAACCTCAAAAAACAGAAGCTGTGTATGAAAAAACCCCAAAGCACTGAAACAGAGGATGCCAATCCCTATAAAAGAACACTTTGAAAATGCCAAGTTGGGTGAGTCTATCTCTCTACTGCTGTTTCATCGGAGCACAGATGCATCTGTTCACCCCACTTAAGCTGTTATCTTCAAATCTGCTATCTTCAAATCATCAATAAGCCTGGGTTGGCCACCGGATACTGGGCAACTATTGCTGGTAACTATATCTGGTGTGTGTGTGGACGAAAATGGTTGTTTTGTGTATGTGTATGCCTATGTGTAATGATGTGTATGATGATTCGTGTGTGTTTGTATGAATGGTGTGCCTGTACTTCTATATCTAACTCATAAGATCAATAAACCCAGCACCTTGCCTTATCCCCCGTTATAAAGTCTCACTCATGATTTGAACAATTGGCAGATTGCCACAGCCTGAGCCTTCTCTCATCTGGCACAGTTCCAGGGACTCACACCCCTGGGAGGAGTCTGGCACAGCCCTGCAGCCCTCCAAGGGGTGCAGGTGGACTCCCAATCTGCATGCTGGATGACAGGAGGCTGCTGCTGCCAGCTGGGACAGGTGCTGTGTGCAGTCCATGCTGAGCACCAGGAAAATTGGTGCTGCCAGTGGCCAGCAGTGACAGTATGCTGTCATCCCATGCACAAGTTTTGGGTCTTGCACCCCTGGGAGGGCTGTGGGGCTGTGCCAAACTCCTCCCTGGGGGTGCTGGCCTCGGATCTGCACACTGGGTGACAGAAGGCTACTGATCCCAGTTGGAACTGGTGATGAAGCCAAAACTGCCTGGCTTTGAAACTCAAAATGTTTCAAAACATTTCAAGTGCCCTTCTTTTGTTTTAATGCTGTTTCAAAGGCTTTTGTTGCATTTTGATTTCACTGTTTTGAGCTCAAAATGCATCAAAACAGCGTCAAAATGAAGCACCTGGTAAAATTTTGCACAGCCCTATTAATCTCTATAAATCATCAAGGATTTGAAGAAATCATGGTAAACCAACTTAATTTCCCTCCCTGACAGGGTAACTAGTTTGGTGACGAAGGAAATAAGGTGATTCAGTAAGGCTTCTGAAAACATCCCATAATATAGTGCCATGAGTAAACTAAAGAAATGTGGGTTAGAGAGAATTACATTTAGAAAGATATATAATTGACTGAATAATTGCAAACAGAGTGACTATAAATGGACCAATAGCAGTGTAACAGGGGCTCTGGCAGAAGCCCCATTGCTAGGAGAGCCACAGGACTGGGTAACTATAGAGTGTGCCATGGCTGGTATAAACTCAGCAGCGAGTGATCATACTTTGCCTTCGGGCACTGGAAGATGAAGGAAGGACTGTGGGAGAAGAAAAGAAGAGAGAGAGAGATATGCCCGATCCACAACCCAGGAGAATTCCGGGACTGCAGGCCCTAGGACAACACTGCTGGCTGGTAAGAAGGCAAGGTAAGAAGGCAAGGCAAGACCCACAGCCGATCCAATGAATCCAGGGGAAAGCCAGGGTGCTGGGAGATTGTTGTGCCAAGGGGAACTCCAAGGGAGAGTGCTCCAAGGTGGTGCTTGGGCAGCAAAATTGGCACAGAGCTATCTGCTTGACTGGTTACTTCTATTAGGCAGGGAGGGAGCAACCAAGGCAGGTCCCGGCTTGGGACCCACAGAGACATGAAGAACACTTTCCGCTAATGAATCAATTAGAGGGGAAGATTCAGCCTGGTACAAAAATAGCCTAAGGCATCCAGGGCATCCTCAGGCTTCCACAATTACCTTATCAGCTACAATGGTTTCCCTTGCTAATGAGGTAATTAGCGAGGTAAATACAACTTTGTAACCTCCTGCTAGGAATAAAATCCGCACTGTGATAGTTCATCACTTGGGTGCTCTGTGGTGTTTCCTCACCCCTAAAAATAACAATGAATAATCCAAATTATGGCCAACGAGTTCAGAGGGAGACTGAGATAGACCCAGCCCCCTCCCCCCCCAAATTTGGTGCATTGGCTGGAAAACCTAGGAGATCTGAGGAACCATGGAGTCCATGGATGCACAAGTCCCGACCAACTGGCAGCAGGTGAACAGCATTACCCTACAACTCCTACAGGGACAGCAAGCCCAGCTGGAGGAAATCATTAGGGTACACACTCAAGAAGCTGAGGCATGGATCTGGCTATTCTCTCACCCATGAAAGTCCCAAGTGAGGCAACCATGGACAGCTCCTACGATGAGAAGATGGACTGAAGCTTAGGCCAGCACAAGGGACAGGGCTGCCAGAACAAGCCCATGGTCAAAGTCAGGGTTGGAGACACCATCATCCCCGCCATCATCAACACAGGCTGCTTAAGTCAAAGATATGGGCAGATGTTTTCCCACTCCACCTGGGGAGCCCTGAAAGCCCCATGAGTATGGTCTGCATCCATGGGGCCTCGTACACCTATGAGCATTAGTGCATCTGGCTCATGGTCTTGGGTCACACGGAAGAGATCACTGTGGGCCTAGCCAAAACACTCCCCTGTCCCATGCTTCTAGGGTTTGACTGGCCCCACCTGGAAGAGGTGGTCACCTGGATCCTAACAAAGAGAGGAGGTGAGTGGGAGAAGGACCTGGGAGTGGCTTGCTTTCAGACCCTGGAGGATGAAGAAGGAGAGAACCTGAAGGAGGAGGAACAGAGGCAAGAACCCCTGTTCCAAAATGTCTGGCAATCCCAACTGGCCAAGAATGAAGGTAAGGTGGTGGACCCCTGGAAGGTGAGGCAGAGCCCTCAGTTCGAGGTAAGAGGGGGCATCCTCTATCAGGTGGAGGATAAGGAAGATGGGGATGTGAGAGGTTCTCATCTTGGTCCCCCAGAGGTACTGGGAGGTCCTGCTGTGGGTAGCACACATGCTTCCCGTGGGGGGGTGGGGTATATTTGGGGTGGGACAAAAGAGAAAGACACCTGAAGTTGTGGGTCTTCTGGCCTGGCCTCTACAAGATGGTGGAGAGGTATTGAGTGGAGTTCCCCAAATGCCAGAGGATGGGAGGGACAAAGCCTGCTAAGGCCCCACTGATGCTGTCACCCCTAGCAGGGCAACCCTTCAACAGAATCATCTTAGATGTGATGGGGCCATTTCCCTGAAGCCAGGCGGGGTACCAATTTATCCTGGTGATCATTCACTATGACACCCACTTCTCAGAAGCCGTGCCCCTATGGTCAGTGACAGCCACCATGATAGTGGAGGCCCTCCTGAAATGGGTCGCATGGGTCAGGATTCCCCAGGAAATTCTTACTGATCAGGGCAAGAACTTTATGTCCAAGATTCTGAGAGTGATATGCCACACCTTGAAGAACTTCCATCTACCATCGACAGATGGATGGCCTAGTGGAGCACTTTAATCATACCCTGAAACAGATGATTCAGGCTTGCATACAGGGGGATCCATGGGGATGGGAAGCACTGATACCCCCCCTACTTTTTTCCATCAGGGAGGCTCCCCAGGTCTCCACTGGGTATGCTCCATTCGAGCTAGTCTATGGCCACAGCACATTGGGATTACTGGATATAATATGCAAAGAGTGGGAAAAAGAGATAGGAGGCCTGGCCCAGCCACAAGCCAGGACTGACTTCTGGGAAAGGCTGAAGAAAGCCCTAGAGATAGCTCAAAGGAATCTGGGACAAAGCCAGGAGAAACAGAAACAACATTACAACACATGGACTGCCAAGAAAGAACTCCAGGTAGGAGATTGGGTACACATGCTACTCCCCGACAATCCCCACAAGCTATTATCATGGTGGCAAGGACCATTTGAAATGACTAGGTGCATGGAACCAGTTAACTATGAGGTCCTCCAGATAGAGCCCACCCATAGGAGACAGATTTATCACATTAATCTGTTATGAAAATGTCATCAGCGAGAAGGTTGGATCATGAGAGCGCCAGGTGAACTAAAAGAAGCTGAAGTAGCCAGGGTGCCTCAAGAAATGGCAGGACCCCCAGTTGGACCTGAGATCAATGACCAACTTAGCACTGGACAGCAGGAGAACCTGAGAGACCTGATATCAGAATTCTGGAACGTTTTCAAAGAGCTACCAGGAGAAGCCCAGGGGGTAGAGCACCAGATCCAGACCCTGCCGGGGTGTATCATGCACAATCACTGGAGAAGGCTACCTTAACACGTGTGGTCCACAGTCAGGCAGGAAATCACTCAGATTAAAGGACTGGGAATAATGAAAGAATCCAGGAGTCCCTGGTGGAGCCCAATGGTGGTGGTCCCCAAGACAGATGGCTCAATATGACTATGCATTGACTACCACAAGGTGAATAAGATCACAATGTTTGACAACATGCAGGAAAAAGTTGGCCAGCCCCGGTATATATCTACCCTGGATCTGACCAAGGGCTATTGGCAGATCCCTATGGCTGCATCAGACAAAGAGTAGACAGCCATTGGGACCCCAGTGGGCCTGTTCCAATTTAAACAAATGCCATTCAGACTACATGGGGCAGTTGCCTTCTTCCAGCGATTGATGGATTGGTTACTAACACCACACCCAGAGTATGCTGCTGCGTAAATCAACAACAGCATCATTTTCTCACAGGACTGGGAAACCCACCACCAACATCTACACCCCCTTTGGAGGTGGTATTGCCAGCTACCCCAGGATCCCAGCGGGAGTGTTGGTAGGGGGCGGGGCTCCCGGCACACACTTCCAGTCTAGCTGGAATGTGTGATTGGCTGCAGGACCAATGGTGGGAATTTCAAACCGCAGGCTTTAAAACCCATGCTTGGAAAGAACCACTGGCAGCTGGGGATCCAGAGCTGATGGAGCAGGGTGCACGTGTGCCACACACGCACGTGTGCCCCCTTACCTCAGTGGCGGAGACAGCAGCAGCAGCAGGCAGCAAACGGAGGCGGCGGTAGCTAAGGAGACAGCAGAGGGGGCAGCAACAGCTGATTCCCCCTAAGGTAAGTGGGGCAGAGGGTAGAGTGCAGCTGAGGCAGATCCAAAGGGGAAGCCCTTCGGAGTCCTCTTAGCTCACCAGACAGGGAGCCGCGCTTCCGAGCCGCGTGCAGGCAGTGCGTGTGAACAGTGCATGCAAACAGGCGCGCTCTGTCAGGGCGCGCTGGTGTTTGCACCGACATTCACGTAAGGCGGGCACGAGGTAGGAGCCCAGAGGGGCACCTCCAGCAAGCGAGAGATCAGTAGACGCAGCTCTGCAGACATGGTGCAGACGCAGAGCGCTGCTGCCAGGGTCCTCACCCTG
>NW_005842118.1:222940-224353 GCF_000455745.1 Alligator sinensis | reverse complement strand
GCCTGGTTGTCCCCCTGCCTGTCTCTCCTGTGCCCGGCTTAGGGCCCTGAAGGAGCAGGTGAGGGAGCTCCAGGCTGAGGTGAGCAGGCTGAGGGGGATCCGGGATGCAGAGGATGAAATTGATGCCTATTTCTGTTCTCTGCAGGCCCAGTCACCCGCTGTACAGCTCCTCAAGAGACGCGTCCAACGCAGGAATGGCAGAAGGTGTCCAGATCCAGAGCTGCTCGGCCTAGAGTCGTGGAAGCTCCCCAGGTACACCTGGGGAACAGGTTTGAGGCCTTGGCAGCTGTGATGGAGAAAGACAGCGCAAAGGCCTCCAGCGGGGACGATGCCACTCCTCACATGACAAGGAATGGGCAGAGATCGAACACCAGCAGGAAGAAACACCAGGTCCTTGTCATTGGAGACTCCATCCTACAAGGGCTGGAAGGTCCCATCTGCCTGCCTGACCCCATGATGCAGGAGGTCTGTGTCATGCCTGGGGCTCGGGTTCGGGACATCATGGAGAGGATCCCGGCCTACATCCGACCTGCAGACCAGTACCCCATGGTTGTCATCCACGTGGGAATGAATGACGCTGCCAGGGGAAACCCTAACCACATTATGAAGGACTTCGAGGATCTGGGGGCCAACCTTAAGGAGACGGGGGTGTAGGTGGTATTCTCCTCTCTCCTTCCGGTGAGTAGGCGAGGACGGTGACACGAGGCCTGCATTGGCGAGGATAACCGGCGCTTACGGAGTTGGTTCCGCCAGGCGGGCCTTGGGTTCCTAGATAACGACCCATGCTTTTGGGCGGGGGACTTCCTGGGGCAGGATGGGCTTCACCTCTCTCCTAAAGGCAAGCGTGTCTTCTCTTTCAGGTTGGCTGATCTCGTACGGTGAGATTTAAACTAGCCTCGCTGGGGGAGGGGGCCGCAGGAAGACGGGGACACATCACCCTAGCAAGACAGGTGACACATGCAAGGAGTGCCCAGGTAAGAAACAGGGGTCTGGATAGTCTTCCTAATTGGGGGGTGGCAAGCACAGCTATGCAAAGCCTTAAATGCCTGTATACCAATACTTGGAGTATGGGGAACAAACATGAGGAACTCACCTTCAGAATAGCCAGGTCAAACCCAGACATAGTAGGGCTTACAGAAATGTGGTGGGATTCATCCCACGACTGGGCAGTTAGCATTAGGGGCTATAGATTCTATAGGCAGGATAGAGAAGGAAGGAAGGAGGGGGCGTGGTGCTGTATGCTTTTGGGCGGGGGACTTCCTGGGGCAGGATGGGCTTCACCTCTCTCCTAAAGGCAAGCGTGTCTTCTCTTTCAGGTTGGCTGATCTCGTACGGTGAGAACCGTACGAGCCTCGCTGGGGGAGGGGGCCGCAGGAAGACGGGGACACATCACCCTAGCAAGACAGGTGACAC
>NW_005842118.1:206599-221097 GCF_000455745.1 Alligator sinensis | reverse complement strand
AAAGACTGCAGAAAGACCTGGATAGGTTGCAGGGGTGGGCTAACAAAAACAGGATGCGTTTCAATACGGACAAGTGCAGGGTGCTGCACTTGGGCAGTAGTAACCGGCAGCACACTTATAAGATGGGAAACTCCCTTCTTGAGAGCACGGAGGCAGAAAGGGAACTTGGAGTCATCATTGAGGCCAAGATGAACATGGGCCGACAATGCAAGGTCACGGTCGGCAGGGCTAACCGGATCCTATTGTGCATCCACAGGTGCATCTTGAGTAGGGCCAAGGAGGTGATCCTCCCCCTCTATGCGACACTGGTCAGGCCACGGCTGGAGTACTGTGTCCAGTTCTGGGCACCCCACTTCAAGAGGGATGTGGACAACATCGAGAGGGTCCAGAGGAGGGCCACCCGCATGATCCGGGGACAGCAGGGCAGACCCTATAATTAGAGGCTATGGGACCTGAACCTGTTCAGCCTTCACAAGAGAAGGCTGAGGGGGGACCTTGTGACCATCTATAAACTCACTAGGGGGGACCAGAAGAGTTTGTGGGAGACCTTGTTTCCCCTAGTGCCCCCCAGGATAACAAGGAATAAGGGCCACAAGTTGTTGGAGAGTAGGTTTAGATTACACATCCATAGGAACTACTTCACAGTTAGGGCAGCTAGGATCTGGAACCAACTTCCAAGGGAAGTGGTGCTGGCTCCTACCCTGGGGGTCTTTAAGAAGTGGCTTGATGCCTACCTGGCTGGGGTCATTTCAGCCCAGTTTCCCTCCTTCCCAGGCAGGGGGTTGGACTTGAAGATCTACAAGGTCCCTTCCGACCCTACTTCTATAATTCTATGATTCTATGAAAAAGTCCTGAAAGAACTCTGATGGGCCCAACTAATGGCCAACACCCAGAAATGTGTGCTAGGAAAAAGAGAAACACACTACCTGGGCTTTATGGTAGGGCAAGGTAGCATAAGACTAGTAGTGGACAAATTGTGGTAATCCAACAACACCCCCTGCCCCGAACATTAAAACTACTACAATCATTCCTTGGCTTCACCAGTTACTACTGGCAGTGTATACAGGTTCTCTCAGAGAAAGCAGTGACCCTAACGGAACTGAACAAAGGCTAAAGGAACCTGGTCAAGTGGAACTCAAGAGCCCTCCACACCTTTGAACAAATCATGGAGGCCCTATGCCAACACACCCTGTCCTGCACACCCTGAACTTCAAGAAAACTTTCTTTCTTCAAATGGATGCATTGGGCACCACATTATGGGTGATATTTTTCCAAGAGGAAGGAGGGGAAGAAAGGCCTATAGCCTTCACCAGCAAAAAGCTGACCCCAGTGGAGACCCATTCCTCCACCATTGAGCAGGGGTGCCTAGCCATCCAGTGGAGGTGCATCTCTTTTATTACTACCTAATATGACAGGAATTTGTTCTAATCACAGACCATGCACCTCTGCACTGGCTATGAACAGCGAAGCTGGATAATGCCAGACTGAAGAGGTGGTCCCTTGCCTTACAGCTCTTTTATTTTACAATGAGACACTGAGTGGGGAAGAACAGGAATTTTGATTTCCTCTCCCACACAGAAGGAAGATGAGATGACACCCTGACAAAGTATCAAGCAGGAGCCAGACAAAGCCACCAAATTTAGAAAAATTTCCTTCAATATTCATTGAACTAAGGGAAGAGGTGTGTAACAGGGTCTCAGGCAGGAGTCTCGTTACTAGGATAGCCATGGGAGTGGGTAACTATAGAGAGCACCTTGCACAGGTGAGGGGAATTATACACTGGGGGAAGATCAGGGTAATTAGCCCATCGCAGCCGGTATAAACCCAGCAGTGAGTGAGCACACTTTGCCTTCAGGCACTGGAAGACAAAAAGAAGAGAGAGAGAGAGAGAGAGAGAGAGAGAGAGAGAGAGAGAGATTCCCAATCCACAACTCAGGAGAGTTCCAGGACTGCAGGCCCTAGGACAACACTGCTGCCCGGTAAGGCAGGGTACTCACCAAAGACCCACAGCTGATCCAGTGAATCCAGGGGAAAGCCAGGGTGCTGGGAGATTGTTGTGCAAGGGGAACTCCAATGGAGAATGCTCCAAGGCGGTGCATGGGCAGCAAAAGTGGCACAGAGCTATCTGCCTGACTGGTTATTTCAATTAGGCAGGGAGGGAGCAACCAAGGCAGCTCCCGGCTTGGGACCCACAGAGATATGAAGAACACTTCCCGCTAATGAATCAATTAGTGGGGAAGACTCAGCCCGGTACAAAAATAGCCTAAGGCATCCAGGGCATTCTCAGGCTTCCAGAGTTCTCTTATCAGCTACATTGGTTTCCCTTGCTAATGAGATAATTAGCGAGGTGAATGCAACTTTGTAACCTCCTGCTAGGAATAAAATCTGCACTGTGTGAGTTCATCACCTGGGTAGTCTGTGGCGTTTCCTCACCCCTAAAAATAAAATTGAGCATCTTTTTTTCAATCCAAGTCATGGCAGGTGAGCTCAGAAGGAGACCAAGATAACCCCAGTCCCCCTCTCACAGTCAGAATGGCAGGAGGTTTTAACTGAAACTCAACAGGGGTCTATTTTGAGTCTAGTGCTGTTTAACTTTTATTAATGACTTGATTACAGGAATAGAGAGCTTCCTGATTTGCTTCACATACGACACAAAACTAAGATGGAATAGGAATGCTTTGGAAAATAGGAAGAATAATTAAGAAAGAACACAATAAATGATGGGACAGGTCTATAGAGCAATTAAATTCAACAAGGATAAATAAGATACTATAGCTAGGAAACAGAGAACACATGTACATATGGAGAAAATAGAGAATGGGGAGATAATTGGGTAGAGAGTTGCATTGCTGAGAAAGATCTGAGGGTTTTACCAACTCATAGCCTCAAGATGAGTCAGCAATGTGATGCAGTCACACGCACAAGAAGCAATTACAATCTGGGGCTGCATTTACAAGCAATTCTGTATGTAAAGCATGGGAAGCAATATTACTACTCTGCTAAGCACTGGGTAAGCCTCTGATGGAATATTGTGTGCTGCTCTGAGTATTGCATTTTAGGAAGGATGTAGAGAATTTGGACAGGGTTTAGACAAGTAATGAAGATGATAAAAGGGATGGCATGAAAGCCATACAAGGAAAGGTTCAGGGAAACAGGTATGTTTAGTTTGGAGAAAAGGTGATTAAGTGGGGTAGGGTAGGGGGAGAATACCAGAGCAACAAGAAGGCCTCTGCATCCCTCCCTTGGCCATGACCATGCCCCGTGGCATGGTGAGGAACACAGAAGTTTCCAGGTGGGGAAAAAACCTGACCCAGAGTGGATCCCAGGGAGACCCAGGAAAATCCCATGCAAGTGAACTCACCTACAGGGGTGGCAGAGAGGCCACTCAATTGGTCACCCAGCATCCAGAAGGAGAATTAAAGGCAGCTGACTCTGACCAAAAGAAGGGGGCAAGAGGGAGTGGAGGCTCCCAGCTCCAATGCTTTTGGACATGGTGAAAGGGGTGGATGGCCCCAGCCTTTTCTGTTATTGTATATTTCTGTTACTCCACTGGATGTGGAGAGAGTGTAGGGGTGGTGGAGCTCCCAGCGAGCCCTGTTTATAGACACAGGGCAACTGAGCCAGCAAGTCTGACCAGCCCTTAAAGGACAGGCTCCAATTTGAATGGTGACTATGGCAAGTGATAAATCCTACCTGTGGGAAGATTTTGCATAATGATGATGAACTGCCTCCTGTTAAGTGAATTAAACTTACAGCAAGTCTTGCCACGTGAGAGCAACAAGAGCGAGTACCTATAGTAGACTCCTGGTCAAGGGTAGTACCCAGGCTTGGGCATCTACCCCTGATGTGCCCAGGGGACTGGGGGGAGGGAGGGCATTAAAGGCTATTGTGAAGAGGAGAGAGAACTGGTACCCTTTGCTGCACAGAGGAAGTTATGAAGCAAGGTTGTAATATTTTTTTCGGGAAAAAAATATTCTCTCTCTCTAACCAGTAGACAGTTAATCCATTTGCCTAAGGAAGGTGGAGAATGTTCTTCATTAGAGATTTTCAAAAAGATACTTTATAAGCCTTTGAAAGCGATAATTTAGGAATTGTGCATCCTGCATTTCTGAAGGGTGTTGGATTAGATGACCATTGAGGTCCATTCAAACATGGTGATTCTATATTACATATGAAGCTGAGTTTTAGCTTTTGTGTTTGAAGGTTTTAAACTTAAAATATATGGTAAGTGTGACAGGGCAACAAGTCTGCCCCATCACAGAACTCCAGAGGAGTGAAGGGAAACAGAGAACTTACCTTGGCAATAATCCCAAATGACCCGGATGAGAACAAAAACAAAGAGCTGCATGTGCAGAGGAAGCAAGGACATTGTTTTGAAACCTATGGGACTTTGGGGTGTACGAAGACAATATGATCCGGTTCATTATTATTTAAGATTATTATACAGCTGTTTTTATATCTTTTTAAATACTGTGCCCATTACTGGGGATATTAACATGTAAAACAGCAAGTGCCTTGTGTTGTAAACAGTGACTCAAATTAACTGTTGCCACTAAGCATAATTATTCCATTTAAAAACTTTTAAATACATTTTAAGTATTACTGTTTCTTTTAATAAAAAATGAATTGAATTAAGTAATACAATAGCAAGGCCAACAAAACATCTTGCTGTAAATACTAGACCCACCTGTCAGAAGCCTATATTCTAGCACAGTACTTGTGAAATTTTGGAGCATTAACTCAGCAATTTGGAATTCACCTGAAGACTCATGATCACTAATCTGAACTTTTGAAATGTCCTGCTTTAGATATGCCTGTCCCCTGGAGCCATTTACAGACTCAGTCAGAGAAAATGAGTTATTATTATAAGTAACAGAGCAGAGAAGAGACAAAGAGTACACATAAAAAATGAAAGACACCAGAACAAGTCCTTTCTGGGAAAGTCTAATGTTGGAAATAAGAACTCAACAAGGAAACAGTTACTGAAATAGCAAAAATACTGTGAAAAAGACAACATGCTGAGCGAGTGCAAAAATGAATGTCAGTGTCAATTGACACACCAGTTCTGCCAGTTACTAGTAGAGATTTGTGTTACTACTTTGCTTCAAGAAGGGGGCCATCATGACAATCTAAAGAGAAATTAAGGTTCCTATAATGATCCCAATATGGATATTATAATGATAAATTGTGTTTGATCTTTAACTTCTTAATTATTGTTTGTCTAGAGCTTTGGCATTTTGGTCTCCTCTGTACAAGGGGTTCCCTTGCCACTAAAGAAAACATGCATTTACCCCAACATAATACAGGGGTCAAATCAAACTGTTCTTCATTTGGAGGAAGTTGTCTGTTTTGGTCAGCAAGTTAACCACATTCCTCCAGATTTGACATCATATCTCTAACTAGCACTAATATTTTTTCTTAGAAATAGAGAATGAACATAACTGTAGGGAAGGGGGGTGGGGGTCCTCCTAAAGAAACCCTACACCATCTTAAATTTGCAGGCATTCCTTATATTGGGTTGTATTGTCACCTACTGCATTCTACATTTTGCCTTGGCAGATTAAAGAATACATCAATGAAGTCAGAGTTCTTCATTTCCTTCTTAATCTGCAGTCCTAAAATCATGGAATTTAAATAATTTGAGCATGACTGAAGTACAACAATAACTAATTTTAACATCTTATTCATCCTGTTACAGCATATTTTATTTAAAACAAACAAGCAAACACTAATTCAGGTTAAGGAAATGGGAAAATGTACAAGTAATGTAACACTGGGCAAAAAAACATCATGTTAGATAGTTACTGACAATAATAGAACTACACCTATGTGGTGGACTTACCAATTCATCCTGGCTCAAATGAGCTCGTAAAATCTTCATTTTAATTGGTGGAGCCCATCCACCAATCAGTTAAGGACTGGGTGGGGCAGGCCCCATCTCTTACATGGGCGGGAGGGGGGCGGGCAGGCAAAGAGCCACCCAGACCTGATTGAAGCCTGCGTTCTGCAGGTTGGGCAAGTCTTCAGAGGTGGAGCCTCTGGAGTGAATAAAAGGAGCTGCATGCCCAGCACACAGCAGATGCATCGAGGGACTGAGTGGCCAGGGGGGGCTAAGAAGAGCTGGGGAGAGCTGGCCAGCAGGTGGAAGCTGTAACCCAGAAGAGCCCCAGAAGACTCTCTCAGCCAGACTGGAGTGGTGAGCAGTTTTGGCTACAGCCCCAGCCAGTGCACAGTGCAATGCATGGGGCAGAACCTGGGAGCTGTAGAAGGCAGCTTGGGTCCCTGGACACTTGGCACACATAGTGGTGCACAAGGCCACCAGACCCTGGGAGCCACATGTGGCTGCTTGGGTCTGCTACCCTCAGCATGCAGCCAAGGACCCCAGTGCACATGGTGGAGCATAGAGCCACCAGACCCTGGGAGCTGCACATGGTGGCTCAGGTCTGCTACCCTTGTTGTGTGGCCAAGACTCGGTACATGCGGTGGTGCACAGCTGCCCAAACCCTGGGAGCAGTGCCAGGTTGCTGGGGTTTGCAACCCCTCTCCAGCATGAGGCTAGGCACTCAGGAGGCATCAGCATGGTATGGTGGAGGTGCAGTGTGGCCTGGGTTTTGGGACCCGCATAAGGTGGCCTGAGCCCCAATGGAGGGCAGAAGGTGAATGTCCCAGGGGGATACAAGTGGAGGCCCCAGGGCACCCTCTCACAGTGGGACCCAAGGCAGAGCTGACACACTCAAAGAGAGAAATGAAAAGCCCTGAAAATGGGTTGTACTTACTGTTTTCAGAAAGAAAGAAACCATGCTAAGCCAAACTGCCCATGCGGTTCGTCAACCACTTTTATTGCTGGCTGGGAGCGGTGCAAGCTGATGACATAATCAAAAACCACCACCTGGCTAATTTAAAAGCTGAAGGTGAAGGAATGGGGAGGACAGCAGCAACACCAGAGCCAGGAGGCACAGCTGTTCCAGGTGTGCGCTCTAAAGTGGCTAGAGAGTGCCTATATGAGGCCAGATGGGTGCAAAGTGGTGCATTGTCCAGGAACCTGCAACAGAACCCACCGGAAGTCAACGACAGCGCAGTGCAACCATCCACTATGACCCCTCCCAATTTCCTGAGCCAAAACCTGCAGGCCTTCACCCAATTAGTTGACATGCAGCAACAGATGATGGACCAGCAACAGGTTTGGCTATTCCACAGTCTAACTGCTTTTAAAATGCCCAAAGTGATGACCCAGAAGTGTACATTGAGGCATTCAAGAAGCATACCATTATGACAGGATTGGACAAAGGATATTGGGCTGGCCAGCTGGGGGCACTCATCGTAGGTAAAGCACAGGCAGCATACCGGGCCTTGGCCCAGGATGAAGCCAGGAATTATGAGCAAGTTAAAGCTGCCATCTTATACAGGCTTGAGATCAACCCAGAGTACTACCGGAAACAGTTCCAGGCCAAGAAGGCCCCTGACGAGAAATGACTCCGGATTCTGATGCAACTGCTATGGGACCTTTTGAATAAGTGGGTGAACCCAGCCACCTATGACTGAGATGAGCTGACTGACCAAATACTCCTGGAACAATTGCAGAATGACCTAGATGAACGCACTCAATGATAGGTCTATCAGCACTCGCCGGCCAGCCTTAAGCCTGGCTGAGGCTTTTGCTGCATCTGAGATGGTATATAACTGAGAGAAACTGGCACCAAACCTGAGAAACACTCATCCATGTGAGGCCGAGAGGAGGTGAACCCTATCGGGAGCGGGTCAAGAAAGATGGTCTTTTTTTGGTGTAGGAAGACAGGACACATTTCATGGGAGTGCCCAAGTGGCCCCATGGAGCGCTGGAGACCCGATAGTTCCACAAAAGGACATGCAGAAAAACTTCAGGAAACAGACATCAGTGAACCGATGGACTGCAGTTATGCTTCCAGGGGAGATAGCTCTGTATGGGGCTGTCCTATCATGACAGCATGGGTGGAGAACCTCCCTGTTATGGCCACATTGGACTCAGGGTGCACCCAGTCATTGGTGTGGGCAGATCTCATCCCACCCCAAATGGGCAACCGGGGAATGCCCGTCAAAATGGCCTGCCTACATGGGGAGACAGAAAGGGTTGAACACTGGTGGGTCCAACCTCGAGTCATGAATCACCAAGGTGATTTGTTAGTCAGAGTGGCCGCATACCTGGCATGTGATATGTTGCTTGCATGTGATTGGGCCCTGATCTATGACATCCTAGAAAGAGTGCAGGATTCCAAGACCAGACATTGGCAGCTCAAAGATCACAACAGGTGGCTCAGGGAACTGGAGGACAGTGGGGAGTCAAAGGAGGATGCAGAAGAGGTGGACTAAAATTACATGGTCAGTGGGCCACAGTTCAGGGAAGTGCAAGAAGAAGATGACGAACTCCGAGCAATCCAGGCCCAAATCCCCAAAACAAGGAGTGACCAGCAAGAGACCAATGCCAGAACCCCACAGTATGAGGTAAGGGGCCAGTTATTTTGTCGGGTCCAGAGGGGACAGCAGGTAGGGCAGGAAGAGGCCCAGTTGGTAGTGCCTGCTCCATTCTGCCGGCTGGTATGTCAGTTGACACCCACAAACCCTACTGGAGGGCATCTGGGCCAGGAAAAAAAAATATAGCCAGAGTGGCCCACTGTTTGTTTTTTTTTGGCCGGGACTGGGGGAAGACATTGCCCGCCAATGCGCGGTATGCCCAGATTGTCAAAGGATGCAGGAAAACCACCCAACTCAGGCCCCACTACAGCCATTACCCATTATCAATGTGCCATTCTCATGAAGAGCAATGGATGTAGAGGGGCCCCTACCCCAGAGTAGCACAGGGCACCAGTATGTACTGGTGTTCATTGATTATGCAACCTGGTATCCAGAGGCTGTCCCACTCTAGGCAGTGATGGCCTCATGAACTGACAAGAAGTTCATAAAATGGATCACATGGATAGGAATATCCAAAGAAATCTTGACCGACCAGGGGTGAAATTTTTTATGTCAGGGGTTTTACAGGTTCTGTGCCATACATTGCAGATAAAACACCTAAGGATTTCTGTGTACAACGCACAGACCAATGGTCTCATAGAGCACCTCAATGGCACTATAAAGAGGATGTTGTGGCAGTGCATACAGGGTTATCCCTGGAAATGGGTTTACTGCTCCCTTTAATTTTGTTTGCTATCTGAGACACCCCAAAGGAATCATCAAGGTACTCACCATTCAATCTTGTCTTGGGACACTGGCCCCGAGGGCTGCTGCACGGGAGGATGAGAGCAGGATGCAGGGAATGTGAGGGATCTGGAGTTCTACCAGAGGGAATTCCGACAATGCATACAGCTGGCACAGAACATGGCAAGGGATAACCTTCAGGAAGTGCAACAGCAACAGAAGGCTAGGTATGATGCGCACACAAAAGAAAGGGAGTTCAGACCCAACCAGAGGGTTCTGGTACTCCTGCCAATGTCCGCGAGTAAGCTCTTAATGCAGTGGCAAGGCCTCTTTGAGGTGATCTGCAAAGTCGGCCCAGTGGATTACGAGGTCCACAGGCCAAGACATCAACAGGAAAGACAGATCTGCCACATAAACCTCCTACACGAATGGACCACATTTATGGAGGGTGAAGTGGAGGACTTAGGACCACAGGGACTAGCGAGAGAGGAGTCAGTGGCCCGACCGGAAGACTAGGTCCAGATAAGCGAGGAACTCTCAGTCCTTTAGAAGGCTGAAATGAAGACGCTGGTGCATAATTTCCAAGACATCTTCTGAAAAGAACCTGGATGGGCCAGGGAAGTGTGCCACACAATAAACACCCTGCCAGGAATGATAGTGAGGGAGAGGTGGTGGCCCGTGCCTCACCACCTTCTTGGAGAGATCCGTGAGGAGATTAAGAAAATGTTAGAGCAAGGGGTGATACGGCCATCAAGGAGTGTTTGGCAGAGCCCCCCCTTAATGAATCAGATCCTGGCACCCCATGCCAGCTATGCTGTGGCCTATATTGATTATATTGTCATCTTCACCTAGACATGGGCCCAACACTGGACAGCACTACAAGCCATACTCTAGAAAGTACTGTAGGAGCCTCAGGAATGACAGCAAACCCACGGAAGTGCACACTAGCCCAGAGGCAGATGAAGTACCTGAGCTTCTTAGTAGGATAGGGTACCATCAGGCCACTAGCAGATAAAGTAGAAATTATCCACAGCTTTACTATGCCTCAGAACCACAGGCAACTACGGTCCTTCCTGGAGCTGACCAATTATTATCAGTGGTTTATGCTCCATTTCTCAGAATTGGTGGCACCACTCACAGAAACTCTGAAAGGGCAAAGAACAGGGGCCATAAGGTGGACCACAGAAATGAGGCACAATTTTGAGCTCCTAAAGAATTCATTATGTGAAGATGTAGTAATACAAACACCTGATTTTCACAAATCTTTTATCTTGCAGATGGATGCCTCAGAGACAGCCATAGGGAATGTTCTGACTCAAGAAGATGTTGGAGTTGAAAGACCCATGGCCTACGGAAGTCACAAGCTGCTCCCCATGGAGACACGTTACAGTACTATAGAGATGGAATGTTTAGCAATTCAATGGGCTATGGATCATTTATGTTACTATCTGACAGGGAGGGAGTTCAAGCTTATAACAGATCATGCGCCCCTACCGTGGTTGAGCAGGGCCAAAACTGATAATGCCCAAATAACCAGGTGGGCCCTGGGCCTGCAACTTTTCAAATATTACATCACCTCATAAAAAATAACACGGTGGCAGATTTTTTATCCAGATCCGAGGCTGCAGACAGACAGATATAGTAAGCCAGGAGATGAAAAAAAATGGACTCAAGTTAGGAGACCGAGCCAAAGACTCAAAGTGCCCCAAGACATTGGGGGTGGGGGGGTGGGGCACGTGTTGTGTCCCAAAGGGACACAAGTGGAGGCCCCTGGGCACTTTTCAGTGGTGGGACCTGAGGCAGGGCTGACGTGCTCAAATAGACAAATGAATAGCTCTGTAAATGGGGTGTACTTACCATTTTTCAGAAAGAAAGGAGCTGTGCTGAGACGAACCACCCAGGCGGTTTGTCAGCTGCTTTTATTGCTGGCTGGAAGTGGCACCAGCTGATGACATCATCAAAAAACTGCCATCTGGCTCATTTAAAAGCTGGAAGTGAAGGAATGGGCAGGAGAGCAGCAACACTGGATCCAGGAGGCACGGCTGCTCCCCAGGCTACACATGGGCTGTGTTGGCACCTTGACAAGGAGATGGATGGAGACCCACAAGAGGGGTCCTGACTCATATAAAAGAGGCATCTCCCCAGTTCAGCTGGGCAACTGGGTTAAAGAAGACAGCATCGAGGCATCCTGAGGACCAGAGATGCCAGACCTGTGAGTGGGGTGGGCTGAAGCCCCAAGCTCCAACTATTCTTTTCCTTTTTTGTGCTTTTTTGGTGCTGTTGTTTTAGAGGGTCTACAAGAGCCCAGAGCAGAGAGGGAGGCTTTGGGTGCTTTCTTGTGTTAAGGGGAAGGAGGCAAGGCAACTCCACATACTGCTATGCCTCAAGAGAAGAGTGGGCACTGTGACAAAGGCAGTATCATGCTCACCGCCTTCCTGGGTGAAGGGAAAACAAGATACAAGCAGGGAGAGAAAGCATAGGCAATGACGTCAAGGGGCCAGCAACCCAACATCTGGCGATCCTGAGGGCTGGCATATGGCTGGGGTGAAGGGGAGGTGCAGCCCCAAAAATGCCTGCTAAGCATAGCACCTGGTTCACGAGAACCCACAAGAAGGAGCCCCACCACTGAAGAGAAGAAGATAAAGTCATGGCAGGTGAGTGCCAGAGCCTTCCTCAGGAGCAAACGCGACCCAACACCTAGGCCCCAAGGACACACCCTGTGGCTGCTACCGGGTGTGCGCTCTAAAGCCACTAGAGAGAGTCTATATGAGGCCAGGCAGATGCAGTGAGGCCAGGGGTGGTCAATCAGGGGCTGAGGAGGTACTGGGACCCTCTCCTTACTCCCCCGAGGAGCGGTGCCAAGGTTTGGCACCCTTCAGGAAAGCCCAGTGCTTTCAGCCAAGTGGGTACCTAGAAGGGGGGACTTGTACCTCATATTTTGTAAATAGTTATATATTGTTATCCTTTAATGTGACCTGGGTTATGCCATCTATCTGGGGTTTACTTGTTTTGTTGTTCTTGTTTGAACTTACCTGTTGTTACCTATTGTTTATCTGCCTTTGTTGTACTTACCCATTGCAGACAGCTGCTTACCTGCATAAGGACACATGTCCTTTTGAGGTGGTGGTCTCCTGGGCCTTTGATCATAGAGCATAATGGTATTTGGGTGATCTGGATATTGTATATATTTACCAATACACTCTTATAAATCTAGAAATATTATTACCTGCATACTAATAAAGCTGTAAATAGTTAAGCTGCCCTGGCCTGACACTACAGAGAATTGGAGGGGGCAGGGGAAGGGGTGGCCTGCATAGCAGACCCCTCTTGCAGCACTCCTGCCTAGCCACCTATCCCCTCCAATTGAAGGGGAACAAGCATATACTGGGATGCACACAGGTTACATCTATTCATGCCAGATGAATATGTGGCCCAATATTTCTACTTTGTTGAGACAAGACTATTGTACCTCAGATTGGAAATTCCACCTCAGTAACATCCGCTGAACTCAAACTTTTTAGGAGATATGGCATATCTGTCAGACACCAAAATCTGAAAAATACTTACTTTAATCAGATGTGACACAACAGGGGAATAAAAGAGGTCAAACTTTAACCATTTTTAAACTGTTAATAATTAGAATAACTGACCCATAAAAAAACAATCCACAACTCTAATGGTTCTTATCTTAGCCTCGTAGTAAAAATCATGAGGTCTCCGCAATTCTGTTAGGCTTTGTTTGATTAGAAGCTACCTTGAAATCTCATGTATTTTGGGGGCTTATGTGGAAAACAAGTTAAGCAAGAAAGAATGGTGTGGATTTTCAAAGCTGAAATACAAGATGCCTGTGATACGAATATAATAATATATTAAAAGGCACTTCTACTATAATTTATCTTAGTATTAGAAAACAATCCCTTTGCCATTTTAGGTTATATGTATTTTCCACAGTACAATTCATTTAAATTTTTACTTCCTCCATGAAAAACCTTTTCTCCATCTACCCTCTCTTTGCTTTTGAGATCAGTGCCCTGTTTTCCATTTATTTGCTTTATTCCCCTCCCCCATACATCTATAGCTACCAGTCAGTATTTTTGCTAAGCATTTTTGTATTAATGCACATATGCTTGCACATAGGCTTGCATAATCACCTTGAAGATAAATTAAAACAAATGTTCTGGCTTCAGTTTCCACGAGAAATAATTTGGTAGGGTGCTTGATTTGTAAAGAGGCTAATTCCTGGTAGGAGGTAAGAATCTTTGTGCAAATATTTCTATTCAGACATGGTCAGTTGGTCACAAATTTACAACATACCAAATATTCATTTCATTTTATACAGCTAGCTGGAGTTGTTTTCCATGTGCTTATTTAATAAATTTAACTGTTAATTAGAATTTCTTGGCAGTGGTGATCAATAAACTTCTCATATACTTACAGATTAGACATTATAAAGAAGAATATGAGACTAAAAGAAGAGAGAGAGGACCAAGATTGTAAGATTTTATTAGCTTAATTGGCAATGGCCTTGTAACCTTCACAGAACATCAATGTTTCCAGTACTTACCAATTTACTCTTTTTGATAACAACCTTACCAACGGAAGTAAAGATAAATTTAAGTAGCAAAGTGTTTAAAATAACTTTGTAAGACTTAGAGCAAAGAAGAGCAGGGGATTTTGGATTCAAACTGTTTAGGAGAATTCAAATGCTTAACTCAATGTTGATTCAGATATTATGGATAGCCCCAATCTTTATAAAGGACAAAAAATGGATTCAAACACTAGCCAGGGATTTGAGCCAGATTTCACAGGTAGTCTCTCTTCTTTATAATGGAACAAACCAGAGCTTCAAACAGTATTGCACCAAATTTAAACTAATTGAAATCTGAGATTTTATCTTAAATTTGCCAAATCAAACCCATTTCTTATTCAAAGGTACAAATGTTCAAGGGCTCTTGGTTACTTTGTTTACAAGTTTCATCATCAGCAATTCCTCATGGTCAAGGATGACTCTCTTCCATGATTGCCTTCTCTTTGGGTCCAAAAATGGCTGACAAAGCTGATCAGGGTTCAACAAACTATGTTTCAACTTGGGCACGTGTTACCATGTGGGCACATATTACCACATGGATTTGGTCCACAACATGCTGTTTGTACTGTTCCTGCTTTTCTGTCTCCTGTTGTCATCTGAAGGTTTCAAAGTACTGAAATCCTTGCAGCAAACCCTTCCCATGTACCAAGGGGTGGAAAAATGCCAGTGTTTGACATCACTCTGAAAGATAAATCTCTTGGGGTCATTGACAGATTTTGCTACTTGTGTTCTATGATCA
>NW_005842118.1:161509-206568 GCF_000455745.1 Alligator sinensis | reverse complement strand
AGCAGGAATCTTGTCCTTCAGACTGAATTTACTAATAGAATCAGAAAAGCATCTAAGAATTTTGGACCATTACAGAAACGTGCATGGAATAATGACTATCAATGGAAGTGAAGATAGGAATCTATGAGACTTGCGTGCTGTCATCCCTGCTTTATGCTTCAGAAACATGGACTGCAAATACTAGGTACATCACAAGACTGAACAGCTTCCACAAGATGCCTGTACAAGATCCTGAAAATACAGTGGGAAAACAAAATGCCAAACACAGAGGTGGTGGAATGCACAGGACTGACAAGCTTAGAAATCACTATCAAGAAGAGGAGGTTGTGATGGCTCAAGAGAGTGGTAAGAAATTGCATCTCCCAAAAATATATTTTACAGAAAAGTTTGGGATAACTTCAATAAGCTGAGCCACCCTCTATAGCTGTACCACAACATGTGCAAAAATGATATGAAATTGTTCAACATCAACATAGAAAACTGGAAGGAGTACTCAGAATGCTGTCCAATCTGAAGGGAACATCTGAAGTTGGGTACAGCTACCCAACATGAAGCAGCTGTGAGCCAGAGGATGGAAGCAAAGTGAGAAAGAAAGAAGCAGTCTGCTGTGAACTTGGACTTCCAGTCAGACAATACGGGATCTGTGGAACTTGTTAGAAGCTTGTCTACACCACGATCCAAAGAATTGACAGTTGCCCAATAGAATATAGTTTTAACTTAAAAACAGATAGCTAATTCACTTAAAGTTGCCACGCAGACGGGATCTTAAGATTAATAGAATCAGGCCTTCTGTGCTTAGTAATTCATGAAAAATAAGGCATGCAGTAAACCTGGAGAGGTTAGGTCTAACGTTTTTGGAAGGTAGGGGAATAAAAGTCACAACTTTTTCCAGCTGTGTAGTTTTTCAGCTTTAGCCTACCTAATTAAACTTTTGTACAGAACAATTAACACCAGATTTTTTTTTTCAATTACATAGGCCTTTTAAGAATGAAAGAAGTATAAGCAACAAAAACTTTTATAACTGGGATACAGTCAGTAGTGTAACTAGGAATGGGTAAGAGGGGTAGTCACTCCAGGCATCAAGCTAGGAAGGATGCTGGAATCACCCTGCACCCACAAAGAGTCCATGTCCTGGCAACATACCCATGCCAGGAATTCCAAAAGAGTCCCCAGCTGCTGTCAGTGTCACTTTCCCTTTAAGAGCAACAGCCAGGGCAGGTAAAGGGTATGGTGGAATCAGCAGCAGTTCAGCCAGGAACTGTTTGGGAGTTCCCAACACTGGTAAGACCACTGCCTTCCCACTCACTCACAGAACCCACACACAGACCCTCTACCCTAACTCTCAGAACTGTCCCCTCCCCCCACAAACCACAGGGTTTGCCCGGGGCACCAACTCTGCTTGTTACACAATGGGATATAGTTGCTCCCTTTGTTACACTGGGCTTATTCAGAGTAGCTACAGTTCAAGCGAACAGTGCTTAGACTTCTAAGTCTGACAGCAAGGCCTACTTCCAGGGAGTATGGCAGTGTGGTTGCACTACTTTTGGCTTTGGCATGCATGTGCAGTGAGGTCAGACCTAGGGCTGTGTGAAACAGCACCATTTTGTTTTGTTTTGACTTCTGTTTTGCTGTTTTGATGGGACAGTGTTTTCTTTCCAGTTTCATTTCATTTAGTCGAAACTGTTTTGCTGTTTCAATGCTAGTTCGACGTTTTGCTCATAGGCTATAATGGGGTATCACAAAACTGCCTATAACTTTGTCATTTCTTTCCTGATTCAAATGAAAACAGCAGGAAAGATAGGCCCTTCTGCAGCCACAAAGTCTGTCAAGTTTCAATGAGATATGTGCAGGAGTTTCTGTGAAACTGCATCTCAGAGTCTTGAAAGAAAAACTCGTGTCACTTGTAAGTGCGAAGGCACAGCAGGGTGAAAATAGCAGGTGTGGTAGCCCTTTATGAAGCCATTAACCCTGCCAGGTTTCAAGGAGATAGGTACAGGTGGTTTATGGGAAACTGCACCTCAAGCTGCTGACAAGCAAAACTTCTGACATGAGTGATTATGTGTGTATGTTAAGCTGCACTTTCACTGGTTGTGGGGCCTCTACATGACAAGGTAGTGTGCCCCAATGAGGTCTCCTCCTCCCCTACAGCCTCATCCTGTTCCACCACTTTAAATAACAAGAGGTAAGTAAGCAGCACAGTAGCACTAGCATCTCAGGCAGCCAAACTGTCACAGAGACTTTCTTTCTTTTCCTGAAGGATCTTCTTTTCCAGCAATTGCCAGGGAACTCTCCCTGCCAGCCCCAGCCTTGGGGCATAGATGTGCCCAGGGCCCTGCCTCCTTCTGGTCAGATGACCAGGGATGGGTGCTAGGGGTGTTGGTCTAAGGACATGGCACTGGCAGACAAGGTCTGTTGGGTCATTTAGTAGACCAACTGAATAGTTAGAGAAATATATCTTAGGAAGGTTTTGGGTTGAAGAACCCTTTGTCAGGCTGAGGAAGCACCTGAAGTTGGTGTGTGTGCTGTTCCTGGATGGAAGGAATAGTGAAAAAGCCAGAGGCTGGCATGCGATGCAGGCAAGAAAGCCAGTCAGCAAAAATGGAAATAGAGGTGCCAGTGTTTGTTTGAATTTCCAAACCACTTTTCACAGATGAGCCTATAAACTGCACTTCATCAACCTCCTAGGTACAGAAACTTATGGACTAAGCATAGACATTGGAATTCTGACACACTACAAACTGCTGGACATCTGACTCCCCAGGTACTAGGACTGTGTGACGTTTCACCGACTGTTTCGTTTCAACACTGATTTGACTCATTTCAAGCTCAAAGCAGTGTAATTAAAATGAAGTGAAAGGCTTCAAAACAACTTTGAAACAAAATGAAGCCAGTCGAAACATTTCAAAAGTTTTTAAATGTTTTGAATTTTGAAGCAGCCAGGGGGTGGGAGACAGGGGAGAACCAGGGCTGTGCTCCCAGTGGCTCCAGGCTCAGCCAGGTGGGGAGGGTAGCACTGGCTCTCCCTGCCTCCTGTGGCTGGGCTGCAGGAAGCCAATCACAGCACAGGGGAAGAGAATTGAGCCCTGGCTCCGTTCCCCTCCCCAGCACTGCAATTGGGCTGGGGAAGGCAATTCAACCCAGCTGAGCTGTGTTCCCCTTCCCAGCATGATGATCGGGCTGGGGAAATGAACTCAGGCCAGCCCGATCATCCTGCTCAGGAAGGGATCTTAGCCCAGATGTGCTGAGTTCATTTCCCCAGCCCAGAGGTTGGGCTGGGATTGAATTCATTTCCCCAGCCAGATGGTCATGCTGGAGAGAGGAACTTACCTCATCTGGGCTGAGTTCCTTTCCACAGCCTGATGGCAGTGCTCAGCTCAGCCCCAGTTACCTTCCCCAATTGATCCCAGCACTGGGGAGGGGAACTGACTGATGGGGCTCAGTTCCCTTCCCCAGCTCCCCAGTCCCAGGTGGCATCCCTCCCTCATCTGGCAGGCAGATGGGGGCCCGCAACCCTGAAAGGACTGCCACAGCCCCTGCAGCCCTCCCGGGGTTGGGTCCCGATCTGCCTGTTGGTTGAGAGAGGCTATTTGGAGCTTCTCCATTATAGCCTATGGGTGAAACATCAAAACAGCATTGCCCTGCCCTGCCCAACAAGTCACACCTGCTGTACTTCTGCCATTCATCCTCACCCCTCTACTCTCCCCACCCCCATTGAATTCAGCAGTGGGTGAAAAAGAGGGGATGAGTGGTCATAGTATTCACCCTCTGGATTCTAGAACCAGGCAATGACTGTGGTTTTGCCCAGAGCTCATACTGTTCACCTGCTAAGCTCAGAGAGCTAAGGACATATGTGGAGCTCCGTAGCCTTGGCTAACCAGGCAGAGAGCTCAGATCTCATTGTGCATGTACAGCACAGTCAATAGGGTTGCAGCTGTTCCCCCTTTGCCACACTTCTGCATCTGCTTCTGCCTTAAAGCTGGATTTTCTACATGGATGCACCTCAACTTCCTCTGTTTGTCTGACTTAATCTAAATGTGCTGACCATCAAGGCACAAGGTTGTTGTTTTGGTTTTTTTTTTTAACTGCAAAGGGGGAGATTAGCAGGGAAGATTCTGTTGATGTAGGGTGGGGGAATTTCTAGTTAAAAAGAAAGTGGCTTTTTCTCTCGCCCTCAGAATAGCCATACCTAAGGAATTGTTTTCACAGGTACATTATATAAATTGAAAACAATTTCACAAAAATTGCTGAAAGTGCTGAGTGAAAAGATCTCAGAGATGCAGCACTTGCTTAAATTGTGACAAAATTGTACAAAGGTTTATACAACATATATGTTATACCTGTAAGCATTTTTTTTAATTGTGTACAAATGGAACAAAATATGCCAGGCAGCCCTGATAATATCTGGTTGTCTCTTTCTGCATGGAAAAGTTCCACCGATAGTAAGTATTTCTCAAAGAAGGAAAAAGGGTAACAGTATTTTTGCCTGCTGGGAACTGATATGTTAATACATCAACAGCAAGCTAGAGTTTATTTTATACCAGCCATATGAGAGAGAAAATGAAGCCCACAACTGCACTAATTCAAAGAAATTGACTTCCATGACTACCATTTACTATGAGGGGAGTCAATCCACCATCCACATTTTGGAAACATATGACTTCAGGATGAAATCCATTATTAAACAAAGAATTAATGAGTTAAGAAATGTTTAGGGAGTTATTTGGTTTTGTTCAGTTCTCTGTGATTTCAAGTTAATTGATGTTAATTTGCTGTTGACTCTTCAGTCAACAGCATTTATCAAATCACTTACTTTGCCCCCCACTTTTTTTCCCCTTTTTTCTTTCTTTTCTTCTTCTTCTTCTTCTTCAGAATTAGCCATAACCAGGTTTCAGAGAAAATCCATATACTCAGATTTTTGCAAAAGTTAGTGAAACTTCATGAATTCTTTTGCCACATGAAATATCTAGATGTTTGGCTACAGCTAATGAGCAAATGACTTCAGGGGATTTTCTGGTCAATTTAGGCCACTTTTGTACTTCCAGGACCACAGGGAGTCTTTGCACTGGTTCAGTTTTGCAATGCAGGGGTGACTTTAAATCCCTCTGAGGGACCAGCTGTGACAGGCTCCTGGCAGACATTGCAGGTTTACAATACCATAAACCAGTAGCCCTGCCACACATTTAGAGAATGAATGCGTCAAGAAAACAGTACACCAATCAGAAATGTTACACAAAATGTATTATTTTTGTGATTGGTTTCCATAGATCCTTAAACTGAATGTGTGGCTGGGTAGCAACAAATAGGAGTTAGTCCCAGACTCTCATGCAATCTTGAGGCTAGGACTGATTGTCAGACTTCACAAGACTTAGTTCAGGACCCAGTTTGTGATGGTTTGTAGGTACCTGGCTTTCAACTTGCCAGTGCAGGGAGAGCCCAGGATTTTGAACTTGATCCCAAGCTCCCCCTGCACTGGAAAATAGTGATGGCACCGTTGGTATCTGATCCCTGATCCAAAAATCCCATGTGTGCAGTAGGAGATATTAGCATAGCAGGGGGCAGAGTTGTCGGATGGGGGGGATCACATCCCATCATTCCACAAAATTAATGTGTGCCAGGGGCTATAGATCACCAAGGTCCAAAGAAGTCCAATCCAGAATTCTTCCACAAACAGGTCTTATAGGATGGACAGGACTATAGGAGTCTTTTACTATGATTCAAGATATCCAGAGGATTCCATTGTGCCGGTTGCCCCTATTGTGTTACACTTTGATTACTTTAGCAAAGACCACCTCTAATTCCAAAGTGAACAGCACTTTGTTCGACTGAATTGAACTTTAACGTTCAAGTTCAAAGACTAAGGTTTTGTTGTAAACATTTTAATGTAGAAGAGGCATCCAACACACTAGTGACAGTATATGAATAAGGGCCTGGAGAGAAACTTCCTAATACTTCAGCATTATAGAGCTGATCTGATTAATCCTACACTGTCTGTCACCCTGTGGGGTCAGACCAACTCTCAGGATATTAATATTGCACTGTTAGACAGGAGGGTGTGACACAATTGCACATATACAAACACACAAATCAGTTGGGTGCGTACACATCCACACACTACCAAGTCAGGCAAATACACATCCAAACCAGCCCAGGCACATGAATACTTATCACCAATTCAAGCACATACACTATACACCTCAACAGTTAGACAAAAATCAATTGTCCATACCCGCACACTCAGTACACATACACAGATCACCAATTCTTATATCATGGACACAATGATATGTGTGTGCTTGGGGTACCTGGGAGAAGGTTAAGGTGAGAGAGAGAGAGTGTTAAAGTGTAGGGAGTGAAAGTTGCCAGAACCAGGATTAGAACCAGTGGACTAGAGGGAAGATAACTGAAGAACTGAGGCTTGGGTTTATTTAAGATCAAGTGCCCCCAGGGTTACTCAAGGTCACTGGTGCAAGGGGAAAAAACAATAAGCCTGGTGGCAAGGAGGAGACAGCCAGGAAAGAGACAGAAACCTGGGAGCTTGAGGCTGGAAACTGAGGCAGACAGCTCAGATATTGGGGGGAGGACAGATAGGTGGTGGCAAGGAGGAGACAGCCAGGAAAGAAACTGAGGCAGAAACTTGGTTGCTCATGGACAAAGGCAGTGGGGATAAGACAGTGGCAAAGAAACAGGGGGTTTGGAGGCAGAGAGGAGCTCAGGACAGGTGTTGGAGGTAGCGGGGAGCCAGAAGCAGGAGAGGGAGAAATGAGACAGAAGTTAGAGGGGCGAGGAGCAGAGATTGGAGAAGGGCTGAACCATAGTAAACCAAAACCCATCTCAGGGGTTCAAATAACAGTTTTATTAAACAGGCAACACACTACACAGCCCCATGAAGTTATTGGTTCACACACATGTGCACACATACACACACACACACAAGCACTCACAATGGCAGCAGGAGAAAGAGACTCAGTGGAAGGGCTGGAGTCCAGGTAGGGAAGAGAAGCAGAGTCCAAGTCCTTGGCTGAAGAGGGGGTGGGGGGAGTTAGCTACCTATCCAGGCTGGAAAGGGGTTCTTGTCCAGTAAGTGTTGTCCAGAGGGAGGTCACTGGCAGGGCCTCTGGGTGGATAGGTAGTGTGGCATGGCGCTGGTCCAGATGGAGAGGGCATCCCAAAGAGTCAGTCTTCACTACCCCTTTTTATGGGGCAGACTACCTCAGATCTCCTATGAGAGGGCCTGTCCAGGCAAGGTCAATCCTGTTCCAGAGGGCTCCAGTTGTTCTTACTCAGCATGTGCAGCCTTGGCACAATGGTGGGTTGCCTCATCTTTTGGTTCTTGAATGCTGAGGGTGGTTCCACAGGCTGGTTCATTGGTCCAGGTATTGGTGTTGATGGTTTGGTCATTCAGAGGGAGCTATTTTTAGACCTACTGGCATTGTCTCTCAAGCACCCTCATTCATCCCCATTCATTCAGGAACCAGGTTACATAGGAGGGGTAGGTGTGAGTCATAGGTTACACAACTGGGCATGGGGATAAGATGGAGGTTTGACACTACAAGATGGCAACTTATCATGATTTATGCTAACTTACATATATAGGCCTAAAACAGTAATCACACAATATAAAAGCAGTAAAAAAATAAAATAAATTAATTCAAACATAATAATTATCACTTATAAAATAATGGATATCTATATCAAAATAGCAGGGCACTTATTTGGAAAGGGGGGAGAGAAAAATAAAACTTACTACCTAAAAGAAAATGTTAAAGCTTATCCTACATCTTAGCTTACTTATCTATAGGGAATAGGGAGGGAGAGAAAAAGTCATAAATGTTTAGGAAAGGGGAGGGAATGCATTTTGAAATAAATTAAAAAAAAAAAAGAAAAACTGGGGGTTTTGCTACATGTCTACTCAGCATAGAAGACATCTTGTAGAATACATTGATGCAGGGATTTGGGGCTATTTTACAAATGAATAGCAGAAGTAAGTAGCATCCAGTTACAAAATAGCTACTTCTGTGTCATATTTTCAAATTTATGCTAAATTTAAAGTTTATAATTCATTTATATGACATTCCCATGAGTGGACAAACTGACATTATAAAGAGTTACCATGGCCTTGGTAGTAACAAAGAAAATATTCACTTTTGCATATTACTACTTTGATAATTTACAAATGTTCTTATATGATTACAAAAATGTCTGTGGTTTTTCATGCACACACAGTTTTGCTGACCAAATCTGTCCCCTATCACTTGGCTTTAACAAACTCAGAATATTTCAGCATTAATACTTGTTTTCATATTTTACATGAAAATTTCTCTCTCATTCCTAAAGAATCAAACTTATAGTCAGTTGTTATTAAATAGTCTACACTGATTCTTTTTTAGTCTACTTGTGATGACGTAGGATTATTTTCTTTGGCAGTATTAACCAAAAGAATGGTTTGCTCTGTTAGCCTTTCATATTTTATCAAAGGGGAAGATAAAAAAACAATTCTAACTAATTATGAGTGTGGACATACAGCTTAGGTATTCCAGTATGTATAGTCCTCTGCAAGCAATTAAGGGGCAGCTATCATATAGTCCAAAGTTTCAACAGTTATTAGCAGAACATAGAACAGAAGATCAAGCTGTACCATTTTCTCCTCATCTCTAAAGCAGAGACTCTCTCCAGGCATTGACACCAATGCTCCTAGTTCTGTTGTCCTGTAGGGCCAGGCCAACTCTCAGGATCTTAAAATTGCACTGTTAGATGGGAGGGTGTGACACAACTGCACATATACACACACAGAAATCAACTAGGCATGTACACACATACTAGGCACACATGCACATCCAAGATTACCAGTCTAAGCAAATGCACATCTATCACCAATTCAAGGACATATACCCAGATGAGTTATAACTTAGGTAGTGTGGTATGCATGTGTGTGCTTAGGGTACTTGGGATACCTAGGGTGCTTGGTAACTATGGGAGGGGGAGTCAAGGGTCAAAGATTTCCAGAAGGAGGGAAAGAATGGAGATTGATGGGGGTTAAGAGGAGAGAGGGGAAAATATGAGAGTGAAAGTTGCGGGGTCCAGTATTAGAACTGGCAGACTGGAGGGGAGCTAGGTTTACTTGAGGTTAATGTGCCCTGGGGTTATTCAGGGTCACCTGGTGCCAGGGTGGAAGCAAGGGGAAAAGCCCAGTGGCAAGGAGGAGACAGCCAGGATATAAAGGGGCAGAAAGCTGGGAGATTAGGAGGCAGATAAGTGGTGGCAAGGAGGAGACAGCAAGGAAACTGAGAGGTGGAAAGCTGGGAGATAGCTGGGGAATAAAGGAGAAGGGTTGGGAGGTCAATAAGACAAAAACTCAACTCAGAGTTTCAGAATAACAGGTTTATTAAACAGACAACACACTAAACAGCCCCACAAAGTTATTCGTTCCTACACACACAAGCACTCACATGCACACCCACACATGGGGGGCAGTACCCAGGTGTGGCCTCACTAGTTCTGAATGCAGGGGAATAATCACTTACCTTGACCTGCTGGCAACACAAGTACCAATGAAGCCCAGTATGCCATTAGCCTTCTTTGCAACAAGTGAATATTGTTGGCTCATGTTTAGCTTATTGTCCACTGTAATGCCCAGGTCCTTTTCTGCAGAGCTGCGTTCCAGCCACACACCCCCCAGCCTGTACTGGTGCATGGGATTGTTCCATCCTAAATGCAGGATTTAGCACTTGTCCTTGTTGAACCTCATGAGATTTATTTTGGCCCAATCCTCCAATTTGTCTAGGTCACTCTGAATCCTATCCCTACTCTCCAGTATATCTGCTACTCCCCTCCTCCCCCAGCTTGGTGTCATCAGCATACTTGCTGAGGGTGGATTCTATGCCATCTTCCAGGTCATTGATGAAGACATTGAACAAAACCAGCCCCAGGACCAACCCCAGGGGTATTGCACTTGATACTGGCTGCCAGATAGACATTGAGCCATTGATTATTACCCTCTGAGCCCAATGCTCCAGCTAGTTTTCTATCCACCTTCAAGTCCATTCATCCAGCCTGTAATTCCTCAGCTTGCCTGCAAGAATGTTGTGGGAGACTGTATCAAAAGCCTTGCTAAAATCAAGATGTACTATATCCACTGGTCTCTCCATTTCCACAGAGCCAGTCATCTCATCATAGAAGACTGTAACAGGGACTCAAGCATGAGCCCTGTTACTTGGGCTAACCCCAGAAGGAGTGACCTCTGAATGTACCCTGTCAGGTGGAGAGGATTGCACACCTGAAAAGAGGTTGGATGATTAGCCCATGAAAACTGGGGATAAAACCAGCAGTGGGACATTTACAGATTGCCTTCAGGCACCAGAAGAGGAACAAGGGGGCAATTGAGACTTTAGGGAGAGACAAACAGAAAGAAGTCTAACCTGTGGCTGGAAAGGATGTCAGGAGCTCTGGAATACCTGAAGACTCAATGTGTCAGATCCTGGCAAACACTGATACAACAGATCATGCTGCTGTGATGAGTCCAGAGGGACACTGAGACAGTGGGAACAGGCTTGGCAGAGAGTTGAATAAAAGATGGAGTTTTTGCGACAATGCACAGGGAAATAGTGCTTCAGATAAGTCCCTGACCCTGCTGGGACAACAACTGTTTAGAAAATAACCAGAAGACTTGTGTGGGAGCTGCAGGGAACTGCTCCCAACAGGAACTGAGGATGAAGAGTGAAGGATGCAGGGATCACGTTACACAAATGAGGCAATTAGCAGTTTAGATTAGTTTAAACAAAGTATCATTAAAAGATTTAGTTCAGGGTTTTTCTCACTTTCAAATCAACTGCCTTCACCAATGGACTAATTGGCAAGGCTATTTTTACTATAACTTCTACTTTGAAAAATAAATCTATAATTTGAGCATGTAACATCTGGGTGCTATTCATTGATCACAAGCTTTAACAACAACTGCAAGGAGGGATTGAGGCACACGTGCATCCCGTACACATGTGTGCCCCCTCACCAGACCTGAGGCGGAGGCGGATGCAGCAGCAGCGGAACCAGCAGCAGAGGTTCCTTTGGGGGATCAGCAACAACTGATCCCCCAAAGGTAAGTGGGGCAGAGGGACCTGGCACAGCTGAGCTGGATCCAGAGGGGAAGCCCCCCGGATCCCTTTTAGCTGAGCCGGTAGGGAGCCGCACTCCTGAGCCACGCCAGGAGAACAGAGCATGCCAGCATTTGCACCAGCATTTGCGCCGGAGAGTGGGCAGGAAGGGCCAGGAGGGAGACTCCTGCAAGGTTAGGGCGAAGGCACCACACAAACTCTAAGTAAAGAGCAACTTATACAATGGTGTTGATGCGGAGTGCTGCTAGGGCCCCTGCCGGGGGGGCGCTTCCTACCAGGGACTTGTCTGAGGCCTCCACCCAGACAGAGTCCACACACATCTTCAGGAGGCCTCAAGTGCCTCTACACAAATGCTCATAGTATGGGGTACAAGCAGGAGGAACTTACCCTCCTGCTAGCTGACATGAAGCCAGACATAGTGGGGCTCACAGAAACATGGTGGGACTGGGCGGTGAATATCAAGGGCTATAGGCTATAGGTTGTACAGGAGGGACAGGACAGGGAGGAAAGGTGGGGGTGTGGCGCTCTACATCAAGGAGGAATACACACCCTCATCTAGTAGCACAAGGTTAGATGAGGGGCACACTGAAGTGCTCTGGGTTCGAATACAAGCGAGTCGAGGGGAAAGGGACTTAACAGTGGGGGTCTACTACAGGCCACCCAACCAAGGGGAAGAGCCAGACCAGGAATTCATAAGTCAGTTCATGGAGGTAGTTAAGTCAAAAGACGTGGTCATCATGGGTGACCTGAACTTTCCAGACATCTGCTGGGAAGAGCAGTCAGCCAGGTCTGAGTGCTCATGTAGGTTCCTAGCTGAGATACAGGACATCCATCTAACCCAGGAGGTGAATAGCCCCACCAGGGGAGGCGCCTTGTTGGATCTGGTGCTGGCCACAGGCAATGACCTCATGAGGGGGCTGCAGGTGCTGAACCACCTGGGCGACAGCGATCATCGCCTGCTGGAATTCACCATTCAGCACAAGGTGGCAAAAGCCTGTAGCAAGGCAGCAGCCCTGGACTTCAGGAGGGAAGATTTCAATGAGGTAAGAAAAATAGTTGGGGAAGTACTGAGGTCCCGGAGGGGAGGGGAGTCAGTCCAAGGAGAGCGGTCGTTCCTTAAGGAGACGACACTCTAAGTCCAAAGGGAGGTAATCCCAACACAGATCAAAGCGGGTCAGAGGGTACAAAAGCCCCAGTGGCTCACCAAAAGCATATGGGAATGTCTCCTAGCTAAAAGGGAGGCATATACCCAATGGAAGGGAGAGGCCATCACCAGGGAGGACTATACCTCGGTTGCTCGGGGCTGCGGGGGCGGGCAGTCAGGCAGGCCAAGGTGGAGATGTAACTGGGACTAGCTACCCAGATCAAGGACAACAAGAAGTCCTTTTTTAAATACATAGGGAGCAAAAAGAAGGTACCGGGTAACATGGGGCCTCTGCAAGACACGCTAGAAAATCTGGTTGTCACACCAGATGACAAGGCTAACCTATTTAACGATTTATTTGCCTCCATTTTACTGAGCAGGGACCAGATCAGCCCATCTGCCGGGACCCCCTCAGGCCCCAGGCGAGGCGCACCCAGGCCTGGGGACAGTGAGGATCTAGTCAGGGAACTTCTGGAGGGACTGGATGTATTTAAATCAGCTGGCCCTGATTATCTCCACCCCAGAGTGCTGAGGGAATTAACAGAGGTCATTGCGGGACCCCTGGCATGGCTTTATGAGCATTCATGGTGCTCTGGTGTGGTGCCAGAGGACTGGAAAAGGGCCAATGTGGTTCCCATTTTCAAAAAAGGGAGGAAGGAGGACCCAGAAAACTATAGGCCAGTTAGTCTTACCTTGATCCAGGGGAAGCTTTTTGACAGAATTATCTTAGTGCATGTCCAGGAGGGGCCAGCAGGGGAGATTATGCTTAGGGGCAACCAACACGGGTTCATTAGAGGCAGGTCCTGTCAGACCAACCTGGTGGCCTTCTATGACCAGGTCACAAAATCCTTAGATGCAGGGGTAGCAGTGGACGTAGTCTTTCTGGACTTTAGGAAGGCCTTCAACACTGTCTCTCACCCCATTCTCATTAAAAAACTAGGGGACTAGCGTCAACACCTACACAGTCAAATGGGTCGCTAACTGGCTGGAGGGCCAGAGAGTAGTGGTGGGTGGGTCATTTTTTGACCTGGAGGGATGTGGGCAGTGGGGTCCCCCATGGCTCGGTCCTTGGACCCGCGCTTTTCAACATCTTCATTAGTGACTTGGATGAGGGGTAAAAAGCACCCTATTCAAATTTGCTGATGACACTAAGATGTGGGGGGAAGTGGGCACACTAGAAGGGAGAAATAGGCTGCGATTGGACCTAGACAGGTTACAGGGGTGGGCAGATGAGAACAGAATGGGTTTTAACACTGACAAGTGGAAAGTGCTGCACCTGGGGGGGAAGAACCAGCATACCTATAGGATAGGGAGCTCCCTTCTTGTCAGTGCAGAGGCAGAAAAGGATCTTGGAATCATTATTGATGCCTAAATGAACATGGGCCTCCAGTGTGGGGACGTGGTCAGGAAGGCCAACCACACCTTGTCATGTATCCACAGATGCATCTCAAGCAGGTCCAAGGAGGTGATCCTCTCACTCTATGCGGCACTGCTCAGGCCACAGTTGGAGTACTGCATCCAGTTGTGGGTGCCGCACTTCAGGAGAGATGTGGACAGCATTGAGAGGGTTCAGAGGAGGGCCACCTGCATGATCAGGGAACAGCAGGGCAGGCCCTAGAAGCAGAAGCTAAGGGACCTGAACCTGTTCAGCCTCCACAAGAGAAGGCTGAGGGGGGATCTAGTGGCCTGTTACAAACTAGTCAGAGGGGACCAGCAGGCATTGGGGGAGTCCCTGTTCCCCCATCACTACCAGGAGTGATTAGAAATAACGGTTACAAGTTGGCGGAGGGTAGATTCAGACTAGACATCAGGAGGCGCTACTTCACAGTCGGGGCAGCTAGGACCTGGAATCAACTTCTAAGCGAAGTGGTGATGGCTCCTACCCTGGGGGTCTTTAAGAGAAGGTTAGGCAAACACCTTGCTGAGTTCGTTTGACCCCAGTACTCTTTCCTGCCATGGCAGGGAGTCGGACTTGATGATCTGCTCAGGTCCCTTCTGACCCTACCAACTATGAAACTTACTGATATCCTTACTTTTCTTATTAAATCTAAGTCATGGCAGGAGAGTACAGGAAGAACAAGGATATCACCCAACATGTTCACAAAGACAATCAGGTTGGTCAGGCATGACATGCCCTTGATGAATCCATGCTGACTGTTCCTAACCACCTTCTCCTCCAAGTGCTTAGAATTGGATTCCTTGAGGATCTGCTCAATGGTATTTCCAGGTACTGAGGTGAGGCTGACTGGTATATAGTTCCCTGGATCCTAATTTTTCCCTTTCATAAATATGGGCACTATGTTCTTCCTTTTCCAATCATCCAGGACCTCTCCTTATCACCATGAGTTTTCAAGGATGATGGCCAGTGGCTCTGCAATCTCATCAGCCAACTCCCTCAGCATCCTAGGGTGCATGGTTGGCTGCTCTCCTCCTCCCCAAACAGTGCTGCCCAGTGCAATAGTCTGGGAGTTGACCTTTCCTGTGATGACTGAGGTGAAAAAGGTATTGAATACTTCAGCCTTTTCTGCATCTTCTGTCACAAGGTTGCCTTCCCCATTCAGTAGGTGATCCACACTTTCCCTGATCCTCCTCTTACTACCAACATGCTTGTAGAAACCATTCCTTTTACCCTTCACATCCCTTGCTAGATGCAACTTCCAATTGCACTTTGGCCTTTCTGACTTCATCTCTGCATGCCCAAGAAATGCTCTTCTACTCCTCCCTAGTTTTTATCCAAGATTCCACTTGTTATATGCTTCCTTTTTGTTCCTGTACTCTCATTAAGGCTTCTTTAAAGTAAAGCCATCTCTCCTGGACTTCTCTCTCCCTCAGACTGGCTTCGCAGGGGATCCTGCCCATGAGTTCCCCAAGTAAGTTGAAGTCTGCTTTTCTGAAGTCCAGGATCCTTACTTTGCTGTTCTCTATCCTTCCTTTTCTCAGGATGCTGAACTCCATCATCTCATGGTCACTGCTGCCCAAGCTGTCATCTGCTACTATATGCCCCACCAATTCATCCCCATTTGTGAGCAGCAGGTTAAGAAGAACATGGTCTCTAGGTGGCTGTTCCAGCACTTGAACCAGGAAGTTGTCCCCAACACTCTCCAAAAACTTCCTGAATTGCCCGTGAGCATTCTTCTTTAAGAAGACGATATTAAATTCGTCTTTAAAAACATCTGCAGACCATTTATTTTTGTGTTTATTGGCATAGGATGTAAACAAGCATTTGGGGGACCCGGCTCAGGTTTAGGAATTTAGGGTAAGTCACCTAAGCCTGAATTGAGATCCTGTGCACACAAGCATTCGCTGCTTGCCAAGAGGAGGTGTGGGCAGCTAGAGGTAAATAAGTTGGAGGGAGGGGCTGGCAGGATCCGGGGGGGATACCAGTTTCCCCAAGTTGGGAAAAAATAATCTAGGTAGGGTCAGTGGGGTTAAGAAAGCAGAGCCCTGAGATTATGGTGAGTAGCTGGGCTCTCCCATTCCTGGCCTGTGCTGTGAACATTTACAGGCATTTATTTGTCTGGATTAACCCCTGCTAGATAGGCCTTAGGTCACCCTAAAAATGACCTGTCAATGCTAGCACACTGGGCCATTTAGATCACCCTTGTTAGGGTGACTATGTTTGGATCTTGTGGAGCACTGGATTTGCAGCTGAAACAAGGCTTTAATCTGTGGCCTAGCAAAAGCTGCTGACCACAAGGCAGAATGATATATTAAAAGTAACACCGTGAATTGCTTAGGCAAGTAGTTTTTTTTTTAACCATATAGTGGTGTTGTAAGATATATAACCAATTTATAAAAGAATCAGAATGTAAACCACTGGCTACTGTTAGAAGGTAAAGCAGATTTTGTTTATGAGTACTTATGCTAAGTAACCACCTTAATTGTGTCAACCACTTTCTGGAAAAAGCAGCAAGTAAGTCTGTGTACTGTGAACCAGATACAGTAGGGAACGAGGTAAGATGGTACAACAGGGGCAGAAAAACAGATTGGAATGTGAAAGATAACACGTAACTGGTAACAGGATCCGAAATAAACGTATGCGAAAAGGTGATTGGTGATTGGTAAAGAAGCCTCCAAAGTCTGCCCAGTGACTGAAAGAAGTAGGTACATGGGCTTATAGCAAAAAGACATGTAAATGAATGAAATGTATAGGCAATTCCACGTTAATGAAGCAAACAGTCAACAGAGGCGGAACTTGGAGGGGGAGGAGATATGGGTGGAACAAAGAAAGAGTGAGGGTGGAATAAATGTTAATAAGCATAAACCAAGGTGTATAAATGTGGAAAGAACTATTGTTCATTGCAGGTCCCCTGGTTCATGGGATGTGTGTCTGTGACAGACCTTTGTCCAAAGCTGTCTCCATTCTGAATAAAGCTGTTGTGAGCAACGTGTGCTGGTGTTTGCTCCCTGCTTCCTCTGGCTAATGAGTAACAGGATCCATGAGCAATTGGATCATCATCTCCATAGTTTGTTGGGTGCCTCATGGAGTCGGGGTCTAACAACTCTTACTTTGGTTAGGGTTATCTAAACATAACACTTGTATATACCCATAGTAACTCATAGCTGGAAGAACTTTAAATACCTTCAGTCTTACTTTAGGAACAATGAGGTAGTGCCAGAGTTCTTGCCAGAGATCTGATTGCTTCACTGAGTTTGTTCCAACTAACTCTGAGTTGTAAAAATGAGCCTCTTAAAAAAAAATAAAATAAAAAGTATGATTCCTTCAACTGACAGCCTCTTTTCAGTTCATCTCTGTTTTACAGAATATATGACATAGAGCTTTATCTATGAAGTAAGAAGACTATATCATTTATTCTCTCCTGGTACATAAGTATATGCAATATTGTTTATCAGTTAGTATATTCAATAATACTGTTGCTTGCTGTTTGTGATTTCTGAGTTATACAGCTCTGGAGTATCCAAACTTTGAGCGCCATTTGACCCTATTTTTAGTATTTCATTGCACTTTGTACCTCCAGAAATGGCTTACATTTTATTCACTTGTGGCTTGATGAAATGTAAAATTTGCAGTTTCTATTAATAGTTCTTGACAACCTAACATCTATTTGGAATGTGTAGCATTTCCAGAAAGAAAACGATAAATTAATGGGAAAGCTATCAAATCAGGTCTTCTTCTTGGTTTTTGTTCACACACAGATTACTATAGCAAACATGCTAGGAGACCAAATGGTTATTGTATATGGCAATTCCTAGATATGCTCACTTATTCACAACCCAGAATGCATTGCACAGTTTCTAACCACATTCAGACTCTCTTTAGCTTTGTTTGTGTTCTCACTAAAGACCTAATAGGGTGCTGCCTCTACATCCTATTCCACTACATTCCACCTTCTTATACTACCCAAGATACAACAAAATTCCTTTATCTATATTCTTTAAATACTGCCTAGATCATCACACTTTGCAGACACAGAATTACGGACTGAGGGCAAAATATATTTCCAATTCAAACATGGAAGAAGTAAAAATTCTATAAGGTGGGAATTTGATGTAATGATTCTTAGCAAATTAATTGTGTAACCCGGGCAGTACTCCAAGAAGTAGCTCCTCTCCAATTGAAGGGATCAAAGCAGGTGAACAAGCATTGTGGGAGGTGTAGGGACTCTCCTCTCCCTATAGAGCAGAGCCAGACCACCAATGGGGACTTAACCATATACCTTTTTATGAGAGAACAGTACTGGGAACATAACAGGCATAAATCAGGTGGTATAGAGGACACAACAACACCCCAATGGGACAGGATTCAACAAAAGTTAGACACTTACAATCATTGACAAAAGGCAGGGTTAACAAAATATAAAACACAAACAGCAGAGAAAGCAATACCGGTTAGTGAAAAATAAAAAGGCACAAAATACAAAAGGTCAAATGACAAGGAAATATAGGGCCGAGGTACCTGGAGGGGGGAGAAAGGTGGAAAACACAATGGCCCCTTTCCGCTGCAAGAAGATTTGCTCCTTGTTAGTTTACTCACCCCGGCTGGAACTTGAACTCAGATCTCCCACATGGCAGGCAGAAATGCTGCCACACAGCCACCACTGCTCCAAGCTGCTAGCAGTCTTGACTTTCAAGCGGCCAATCAGGGGACGCGGAGGGTGAGTCTCTGGGGCCTGATTGGTGAGGAAAAGGAATCCCAAGTCCTCCAATCATCTTTTGCCCTTTCAAACCCCTTGGGCTAAGTTACTGCCAGCTAGCCCATCACAATTGAAAATACTAAGTACCAGTCTCTTGAACAAATCCCACTACCTAAAACACTAGAAATTGTAAACACTACCACAAAATATAATTAAAAACATTAATTTATTAAAGGGAAGAGTACAGGGACAAGGAGCTTGAGCTTGAAGTTTCTCAAGTGAAATCAATGGGGTAAGTGAATGCTTTGTATTTAATCATGCAGTACCTCAGGCAAGGGTACAACAGCTAATGGTGTTCCAAGAATGAGCACTGAAAGAATCTCAGTAAAGATATATAGACTTTTGTCTTCCTATTGGCCTTCCTGTACAGTGGTGTTATGGTATTAGCGAGTATTTTATTTACATGGTGCCATTCATATTACCCAACATGGGTAGTATATGGTATATACATGGGTATGTGGTAGTACTTTCTGAGCTTTACTTTCCAGGCCCTGATTCCAAGTTCCTTTAGTCTTGAACTCAGCATGAGATTGAAGATGGATGACAACACCAATGGCTTTAATCCACTATATATTCCTGGTAGTCTGGGGCAGTCATACGTTAGCATAGTTAGATTCCTGCAGAGATCTTGAACTTAATGTTCTGCTATCCAAAATGCTTGGTAGGCTTTGGGGAGGAAATGAGCTGGAAAGAAATAATTTCTAGCCAGATTCCCTCCCCAACCAGGAGCTACATTCAGAGGTCGTACTTCAGTTCTTACCTAGCCTGTAATATGGTAATTATAGATAACTGAAATGAAAATCAGGAAACCTTTAGCTTTATTATATGTAGAATAAAAAGATATCTGCTACATAGCTCAAGAAAGGTTGTAATTCTCTCTGTTGGATCTGTGAAAGCATAAACTGCTAGAGCACAATATAAATGTTTTATGAATAGCACCAGAGCTTGGTGAGTAAGTTATAGCTATCTATTGTTAAATTAAACCATTAAAAAGAAGAAGGATATATCAGAATTAACACCTACCTAATGCTTCTACTGAGATGGAGAATTTTGTTTAATACAGTTGGAAGATTGGGATGCTGAGGTAAATGGCACTTCATAATAACATATTACTGGCCTAATTTTGCTCCCAATAACTTCAAATGGGAACAGCATTAGGCCAGTGAGGAGTGGTTTTGAAAAGCCAGTCTAAAAGGTTCAATTTTCCGAAGGTCAGTATGCTTTCACAGCCAGTTCGCAAAGGGCAGCATTTATGTTTCTGTATCTAATCCTTTATAAGGATACTCCCATGCTATAAAATATACATTGGAAAATTATTTCCGATCATCTATTGCTTTTCTTAGCATTTGCTACTTGAGCAGCATAGTTGATGAGTTTTATAGAACAGGTAAATGTACACACACATACTACACATATTAAAGAATGGTGGGGCAACTCCTGGAGTCCTTCCACAGTTTTAGATTCCAATTGGAAATAAAGTTGTAGAAGCTTTGTGGGCAAGTTTACGAATTGTAATGAGCTCTTCTTAACGGCACTTAAAAATTAAATGATCACAAATTCAAGCTCCTAACTACTGCTAAGATCCCTCTAGGCATCTTAAAGTTATAGCACTTGAGGTAAGGATTATCTTTGAGCTGTGCTAGGCAGCTCAACTTAGCTAACTTCTAAATGTTTCACAAGAGTAAAAATGACTAATTTTCCGTCTTACAGTGTTGTTGGATGCACTCATCCCAGGTGGACTAGCTGTCATTCTGGGATCCAATGCCCCCATGCTAACAAGCCAGACAACAGAGAAATGGCTGGTAAAGAAAGGTGGGGAAGGGAGAGGAGGGCCCAATGCAGGTGTGCAGATGAAGTCAGGGATGTGGGATAAGAGGCATGGAGCTGCCAGGCCGCAGGTGAGCCTGGCGGGACACACGCACATCATTGTCTATAACCCCTGAATAAAAAGATATTCTCTACAACAGCTCATTGATGGGTCTTGAATCCAATCCTTTAGCCACAGACCTATCCATTGAAATTACACAGTGGGATACACACGCACTCACACCCCCATCCATCTCTAGAATTGCCTCTGCTTGCTGTCACCAGTAAGAAGCACAGCCAGGACATGGAGGCATCGGTGGCAGTGGGTGGTATTGTCCCTGAGTGTGTAGCACTGTCCAAAACCCAGGAGCATTCAGGGAGTGTCTTTCCCACCTCCTCATCAGTAGCAGTCAGAGGCACATGTGTGCACGCCTCCCCCTCCCCCTCACCATAACGGCAGCATTGGCAGCTCACTGCATGGTTCCAGGTTCTGTATGGCTCTGCAGTCAGGGACAGCCTGGCCTCCTGCTGCCACCGCTGACACCATGTCCTGGCTGTGCATGGTCTGGGGTTAGCTGTGTGTTGCTGCTGGAAAGCCAGACCAGCAGAGCAGGCAGAGAGCTGTGTTGTCAGCTCCTAGTGACATCCCTGCTCACCAGCCCTCTAACAGCAGGCCAAAGTGTGCATCTCAGATATGGCTTTTATTCCAAATGTGCAACTGTTTACAACATGTGCTAACTTTAAAAATGACCTAATGTTCCTTAAAGTTATCATATGCTACTTGCAAGGTGTAAGCACACTGTTTCTTATAAATTGCTGCTTCTGCTAGCCCAGGGCTACTCCAACCCAGCTCAACATGCTGTGGAGGGACTGACTAGTGCATGAGGGTGCCCCAGTGCTGGGCTGGCTGACAGGCAGGTCCCACCGCAAAGCACCTTTGTACACCAGCCAGCTGGGTCAGCATCTACGCATGCACTGCTGTGCACAAAGGAACCTGTCTTTATAAGTACTATCCTGCTGCAGTGTTCATTAGATTTCTGTGGCCTAAAAGGGCTATATGTGTAGAAACTGAGATGTTTACTGCAGAGCTAACTAGGCAACTCTGCAGTAAATGTCTCATATAGATGTGGCCAGTATGAAGTTAATATAGTCTGAATACTGCATTAAGCATCTTCGGGCACTTGTACATGTGAGGGGGGTATTCTATGCCCCCTAAATTGAAACAGGGTTTTTTTAATTGAAACCATTTTAGGGGTTTCCCCCACTGTTACAGTGACAGGCTTGATCCATTTTTTTTTTTTTGGTGGAGCCTGCTCGCCTCTCCCATGCCTGGGGGGTGAGCTGACTAATAGCTGCAACACATCATTGCAAACTAAACTACATAAGATTTAGTTTAGTTTGCAACAATAAAAAGTCATTTTAAACCTCCATAGCTCCTACATATGTACACCATGACACCATTAAGCCACACAAAGTGACATTTTTGTCACATGTATTTGGTAATGGCATCATGTGTACAAGTACCCTTCAGCTTTAAGTGACCCCAGTAGCCAAACTCCTGCCTCCCCACAAACAGAAAACAAACATCTTCCCTCCCACACACAACTAGAACATAGCTACACACGAGCTCCCTTCTTCAGCACTCCCCCTAAGATAGAGGCTTTTAAGTTTAAAGTTGTTCCAGGAACTCATCATTGCTCAAAAAATAGGCAATAGTTACAAAGCTCCCTTATGCTACCATGAATACTCTGCCCTACTTTTTTACAACATACAAACTGTTCTGCCAAAGAGTTTTCCAACTGTCCTTATATTTCCTCCATTCCTTAAGGATATTCAAAAAAGAGGAGGGAGAATCCATTCAGATTGTTGCAAATTTGGCCTGCAGTAAGTAGCTCTGTTTTATTTACTGTATTTCAGGAGAATGGAAAAGTGAATGGGTCTTGGCTTGCCTCTCCACTCAGGTTCTTTCCCATTCCTGGCCCAGAAAATAAATTAAGCTGTAACTCCATGAAGCTGCTTTAAGCAGACCTCAGGGTCAGGGAAAAGGAGTGATCTACCAGGGATACATGATCCCTTTTAGTCTCACAGTGGGAGAAAAGGACTGTGATGACTTTAGTATTTGGCCAAAATGTTCCTCTCCACCCCTCCCCCCACCCACCCCCGGTCTCTCCCATCACCTCACACACACATGTTTTGTAATGAATATGGACCCCAGGATTTGACTACAGGATTACTTGTAAAACCTCTAATTGGAAAACCATTCAAATGATTTTCTGTGAGATGCTCTCTACACTTTTAAAAGGGCTTACTGTCTTGTGGGTTGAATGTTATTATTATTATTATTATTATTTTCTGTAACTACTACCTGATTTAGAATTCATAGCAGTTTTGGATGGATCCCCCTTTCTTGTTTCAGTTTACCATTTTTATGTTGCCTTCACACTATTCTTTAGTTTTCTTAAAATTTTTCATTTGTCTGCATGGATCGTTTTTGCCACAGCAAACACATATCATCTTTCATATTATCAGGAGATAAAGTGATTGCAATGCAGCAGTTTGGCATAAGTAGTTATGACTATTTGCCATTGTTTCCTACAGAATGAAGTGGTCAGTATGACAAATCATATACCTTGTTTTAGGGGTAAGAAGGAAGTTGTGTTGTGTGTCTCAAAGCATTATAAAAATCTTATGGCCATTCTTATTCCAGTAGTTCACATATAAGCTATACCTAGATTGTGCAATGTTCACATATCTAAACTGTTTGACACTCTTTCCCTCTTCCTCCCTTCTCGCTGCATGGTAAATGGTATGGAGTCTCTAACAGGAAAGTTACCTGCAGTAATAAACAGATATCAAAATTAGATAGGATACTAGTTTAATTTTGAAATTACCAAATATGACATTTCAAAACTTTTGGTAGCAAATAAGATCAATACATTAATTTCATATGTTAAGATTTACTTCTGCACTTAGTACATGTCTAAATTTTCTATAATGAAATTCCTAACATAAAATGGATGACTGGCATACTGCACATGCATCTTCTACTAAGGAGTTGTAAATCATTCTCTTTTTCTTCATCAAAGAAATTCAGCACCAAAGGATGTTATCAAACTAGCAGAGTCACATCAATGCCAGAAACTGATGGATTGATATGTATCAGCTAAAATGCCTCCTTAATTTTTACTACCTCCATAAATTGTTGCAGACTTCTGTACTCCTTTTCAGAGAAGTATTCAAAGTGATGTACAACTCATCATTCTCCAGCACAGCAGGAAAAAGTACATTTATGTTTTCATTCACTGGCAAAGGGAAGACTGCATCCAATTTTCAGCTGTAACAAATACATTTTCTCAACTTTTTGGTCAGTACCAGTATGCAGAAACTAGTTTCTGAATTAAAGTTCTCATAGAAAGCTGCCGTCTAAAATTTTCTCTCTCCTTCAGCTACTGAACATGCTTTGAAGCACTATACATTATAGCAAGAACATGGTCACAAGAACAGAAGTAACCTGCCCTGGGTAAGAAATGCTGTTTTGAAATTGCACATTTGACTGCATAACATAAGCCTTTGTCCATCTTGGGAAATGAACATTAAATTGGTGAATAAACCATGACATAGTTTATTAGTGAATAAACTATGTTAAGAGCTGCTCAATTCTTCTCAACTATATTCATAGCACTAGATATCTACAAAGGATAACTACAGTGCACAAGCTACCCTCAACACTTTCTGTAATTACAAGCAAGCACTATAACAGTTTTTCAACATTAAAACATCCTTTTTTCAATATGTTAATGTTTTTCTGCTTTCACAGACTTTTCCCACTTTAGAATGATCTCTAGTGAAAATTCAAGCATTTTTATAATCATATTACATTCTATTGTCTTGAGCTACAGCATCCAAACCTATTGTTACGTCCATGAATTGCCAAGTCCCTCCATTTCCACACAATTTTCTTTCCAGGAACAAGCTCTATGACAACATTTTTCACAACTGGGTCATGGCTTTTTTTATTCTGTAGTAGGAGAGGAACTACACAACTGATCTCTTCCCAAGTTCTTTTGAGGATGACACACCCATGTCATCCCTAGTGGAGAATCATTTTTAGGTGAGGATAGGCCCTAAAAGTAAAAATAACTAGGCAGGGTCTCTGCCTAAAGTCAAGGTGTTAGTAGGCATCTTTTCCATGCACAGCATATCAAAGAATACAAAGCCTGACACAGAATTACTGTTTCTTTCACTTTACAAGGATCTTGACAAACATGAAAATCGTTTTTTGCATACAATTGTTAGGGAAATACTCAGACTCTGACACCTAGTAGAAGATGCTTCTGCTTCCTTTCCTCCTGGACTTGTTCAAAATACACTATGTACAGATTGCCCAAAAGCTTGAAAAGAACATTTTTTTCAACTATTTAGTTGGTTTAATAAAAGATATCACATTTACCCAAAGAACCGTATCTGCCTATGTCCTTAGACCAACATGGCTACAACCAACACCCCTGAAACAATGCACAGATTTGCCTTTTGATAGAAGGTCCAGGAGGGTTCTTATTCAGTTTCCAAATTTGTAGGGTACATTCAGCCAATCATTGAATCAAGCCAAGAAGCAATAAACTACAGTTCCTTGAGTTTGATAGTCCACCTATGTGAGTCTCAGTCCATAATCATAAGTTCTAACTTTTTAGAGGCTGTAATGATTATACACGTGCACATACACACACGTCTATGCATGTGTGCACATACGCACACACATTCATCATACACCTTTGGCACCAGTAGCCACTGGCAATTCTCAACTAGCCTAAGAGCATAAGCATGCACCAGCTAAGGTCTTGCCAGGACTGAGAAATCCTCAACGGAACAACCAAGAGATCCTCAACTGAACAAATGAGAGTTGCTGAAACTGGGGGAAAATATGTGGCCCATTATATTCAGACATTCAGAAAGGTGTAAAATCCATAGAATTTTGCAAAGATGCCAATCTAAATGTCAGCTCTTGGCCACATATCTGGCAGCAAACAGAAGGGAGATACCCTTTTTTTTTTTTTTTTTAATATGCCTGTTAAATTTAACATCCTCTCCTATTAATCCAATAGAAATTGAATTTTGGGCAAAAATGATAACATGTTCTGGGAGATTCAAATGGGCCAAGAGAAGAACCTCAATTACAAAAGTTAAAAGAGATAAATCACATCACAATGCCCGTTTAAAAGAATTTATGAAAGAAGGGAAATGACGACTCAAGCCTCACAACCTACATAATATAACAACTTCCAAGCAAAGTCATTTACTGTAATTTATGTTAAATATTAGTTCAGTTAGTGTATATTTTCAGATGCACTCCTAGGTTCTTCCTAGTGAAATATCTGCTAATTTTGCAAGGTTTCTAAATATCAGGTCAGACCCTTAGATCCCATTGTTTGGCACCTGGCACTCAAAAGTAGACATATGGAGCAAAACAACAGTGGCTTTAAGCTCTGAGTGCAGGCCTTTCATATTTGGGCCATTAGTCAGGACTTGACAAAGGTAGAAATTACAATATTACTTTTGTTTGAGCTGTTTTCCAAAAAAAAGTGTGTGATCCATCATTAATATGCATTATTGGTATTGCATTATTGGTATTAGTGCATTATTGGTATTACCATAGTGCAAAACCTGGGCAATAATAGGGAGCCTATGGTCTAGGCATAATACAACTGGAGAACAAAGGTGTGATCCCTACCCCAAAGAATTTTCAATCTATACTATGTCTACATTAGGAAAACTAGAGTAGACATACACTAGCAAAACTGCTGCTACTCAAGATATGCTGGCATAGCTGTTTTGGAAAAGACCCCTCTTAGAGATGGACTGCATTCTGACAGAAGGAGTGTTTGGCTGGCATAACTATAACTGAGCCAGTAAGAGTGTTTGTGCCAGCTTAGTAGCATCCATACCAGCAGTTTTGTTGGCATAGCTACAGTTGGATGAAGAACGTGAAAACTTTACAACCAGACTTGCTTAGACCTGACCCGAGAACAAGAAAAAACGCAACAGATTGGGTGGGGGGGGGGAGGGGGAGGGTTGAAAACATCAGGGAGCTTGGTTAGAATGTTGTCAATGCATCATAGCCTAACAATTAGCTACCACACTATATGATCCTACTGGAGATAAGGTTTGTAGTTTGACTATGCTAGGCAAAGTTGACCATAAGCACTTTCCTCCACTGACTTCCTCATGGTAAAAATGACATATGCCCCATCTTCACTGATTTCACAGTGAGTCAAATACTGCATGCAAAATTTCATGGCAGTGGAGACATATCTACAAACCAGCTTGATTGTTTGCCTTTTCCTTTGTGACACTCCATTTGCTAGGGTTACAGATTAAGATGAGCCTAGAACAAGCCTGCTATATCAGTGGAGTAAAACTCAAAGTGAACCCCAGGGCACCTTAGGCAGTCCTGAGTGTGAGGGAGGAGTGGGCCCAGGCCCAAGGAGGGAGTAGGCTCACTCCTTCCCTCTCCCAGCCGCCGCCACGTCAGACCAGGCCTACTGCTCCCCCCCTCACCACTGCAGTGCACTGGCTTCTCCCTCTCCTTGGGCTCACTTCCCCACCCCCATGTGAGACCTGGGCCCAGGCTCACTCCTCCCCTGCTCCCACTGCCACTGCCACTGCCATGTTCCTTCCCCACCACATCAGGCCCACTCCTCCTCCCACCACCGCCATGATGGCCCACTTCGGCCCTACAGGGGGCGATAATGGAAAGGGGGAGGAGTGGGCCAGAGCCAGTGGCCTCACCACCCCGGCGGCATCCTGACCCAGTTCCCCTCTGTGCCACTGCCACCGTTATGTCCAAGGAACAGGAGTGGGCAAGGCCAGGTCCAGTGGCCTCACCTCCTGCCCCCATTCTATTGTTACCACCTGCAGGGAGTAGGGTAGGGGGGGTGAAGCCAGTGAAGCTGGCCTCACCACCCCCCATTTCATCCACTCCATTGCCGCCGCCTCCAGGAAACAGGCCCCCACTCTGTCTCCTGTGTCCCCACCATCATGGCAGCATGTTGCCACCTGTCTGAACATTTCTTCACACTCTGATTGCCTGTTTATCAGCCAGTCTGTGCACATAAAACATTATAGACAGACACATAGACAGAAAGATTAAGGCTTTTATAATATTAAAATGGTCAACTGCCTACAGTTTTTCAATGACAGGCACTGACTGAGGAGAGTACAAGACACCTAGATATAACTGCTAGCTACTCTTAACATGATATACTGCAGGGGTTTTCAACAGTTTTTGGTTGGTGTACCCCTGGTGGCCAGTTGAGAAGTGGAGAGTCCCCCAGTGGCTGGTTGATGGGGGAGGGAGGGAGGGTAGAGCCCCGCAATGACTGTTGACAAGCAAAACCAGAAGTGCCAATGGTGAAATTGAAAGTGCTGGCAGCTTCTCCATGCCACTGCCGCATATCCCCTGGGGCCTCCCAAAGTACCCCCAGAGGTCCATGTACCCCCGGTTGACAACCCCAATATACTGTATCTAATCTTTAACATATACAATTAAGATTGTGTAGGTGAGAGCCTGATCCCACAAACCTCAGTTCTGTTATCTTGAATGAAATTTTGCCTGAATAGTGTGAATGAGATATCTTTATTGATACCTGGAACTCCTCTCCTTACTAATCTATGCCCAGTCCCAAGATTTGGGCAAATTCGTACCTGAACTTCTCATTATTAGTTCATGTCTTTTCTCAAGGACGTCAAGATACTCGTTTAGGTTTAACAAAACAGTGTCATGAATATTAGTCCAATAAAAGACAAACCTTTCAATGTAGTTGAAACAAACATTTTTCAAAAGCATGTTTTATTTGGTACTAGATTAATTCAGTTAAGAACTGAAAAGCCAGGAAAAGGATGTACAGGTTGTTAGGGTAAGAATAACTTGGATTATTGAGCAGCATTGAATCTGAAGCTGGAACAAGGCTTTAACCTGTGTCTCAGCAGAGCTGCTAGTCACAAGGCAGGATGATATATTAAGACTAACCTTGCAAATGCTTAGGCAAGTAGTTTCTTTAACAATGGAATAGTGTGCAGGATACGTGCTTCCTTGTATAAGAAGAACAAGGTGCAGCCCACCAGCTATCGTTAGGAGAGAAGACAGAAGCAAGACATTGGAGGTAGTGCTGAAATCAGCAAAGAGCAAGAAAGAACCAGCAAGTGACTGAGAGTTCATGACTTTATGCATGTGCTCTTGTAAATGAAGGAAATGCATAGGCAATTCCATGTTAATGAAGTAAACAGTAAACAGAGGAGGAGCTTGATATAGGAGGAGAAATGGGTAGAACAGGAGGAGGGATTAAGGCAGGAAAATGTTAATGAGTATGAACCAGGGTATATAAAATGTGAAAAGAACTATTGTTCAGTGCAGGTCCCCAGTTTGTTGTTTTTTGGGACCCTTGTCCAAAGCTGTCTCCATTCTGAATAAAGATGTTGTGAGCAATGTGTGCTGGTGTTTGCTTCCTGCTTGCTCTGGCTAATGAGTAACAGGATCCATGAGGAACTGGATCATTGTCTCCCTAGTCATTGGGCATCGCAAGGCGTCACGGTCTAAAGTAGGTATGACTGGTTACAACGTTATCCTCTGTGGCAGGATAGAGAAAAACAATTAAAAATCAATTAAGAATAAATAAAATAAATTTGATTTTTTTTTAATTTGTCAGATTTTTCCATTTTTAATTAAAACTATTTTTTTTCTTTTTAAAAATAAACCAGTTTAAAATTAAATTAGAATTTAATATAGAATAGTTTAAGGTATGCATTTAGTACAGTGTATTAATATAATTTAAATAAAATATGTTGAATTATGAGCCCACACTAAATATTCTGGAGTTAAAGGCTAATTTTCTTGTATACAAGTAGAGGGGGAAAACATCTAACTTTTAAGGTCAAGCTTTAAAAATATGGCACAGTATTTTATTTATTAGGGATTTGACCCTACAAGGGATGCAGGTCTATATTACTAGATGCAAAGGACTACAAAAGTCACCACAGGGAACATCTATATGAGACAGCTACTGTAAGTAGACTAATTAGCTATGCACTAAATGTTTCATGTCTCCACATGTGCCCCTATTAGGTTTGAGTAAACTAATAAACTGTGCGGCAGGGTGGTACTTGTATTTACAAGTTTTTTTACTATGCAACACTGCATGTGTAGACACTGATGAATCTGTTGCCCTGTGAGGTCAGACTAGCTCTCAGGATCTCAATATTGTGCTGTTAGACAGGAGGGTGTGACACAATTGCACATATACAAACACACAAATCAATTAGGTACACACACACACACACACACACACACACACTACCAACTCAGGCACATACACATCCAAAACAGCCTAGGCACATGCATACCTATCACCAGTTCAAGCACATACACCATACACCCCAAAAGTTAGACAAAAATCAATTGTCCATACCCGCACACTCAGTACACATACACAGATCACTAATTCGTATATCATGCACACAATGACACACACATATATATATACACAAATATATGTGTGTATATATATATATATATATATGTGTGTGTATATATATATATATATATACACACACACACACACATACACACACTCACTCACCAGTTCACATACATACAACCCACCTACACATACACACAGGATGGTACAGTGTGCATATGTCTGCTTGGGGTACCTGGGGGATGGTTAAGGTGAGAGAGAGAGTTAAAGTGTAGGGAGTGAAAGTTGCCAGAACTGGAATTAGAACCAGTGGACTACAGAGAAGCTGGCTGAGGAACTGAGGCTTGGGTTTACTTAAGATCAGGTGGCCCCAGGGTTACTCGAGGTCACTGGTGAAAGAGGAAAAAAAAAGCCTGGTGGCAAGGAGGAGACAGCCATAAAAGAGAGAGAGACAGAAACCTGGGAGCTTGGCGCTGGAAACTGAGGCAGACAGCTGAGATATTTCGGGAGGGCAGATAAATGGTGGCAAGGAGGAGACAGCCAGGAAAGAAACTGAGGCAGAAACCTGGTTGCTCAGGGGAAAAGGCAGTGGGGATAAGATGATGGCAAAGAAACAGGGGGTTTGTAGGCAGAGAGGAGCTCAGGACAGGTGTTGGAGGTGGTGGGGAGCCAGAAGCAGGAGAGGAAGAAATCAGACAGAAGTTAGAGGGGCGAGGAGCAGAGATTGGAGCAGGGCCAAACCAAAGCAAAACACAACTTAGGAGTCCAAATAACAGTTTTATTAAACAGACAACACACTACACAGCCCCATGAAGTTATTGGTTCACACACACACACACACACACACACACTCATAATGGCAGCAGGAGAAAGAGACTCAGTGGAAGGGCTAGAGTCCAGGTAGGGAAGAGAAGCAGCGTCCAAGTCCTTGGCTGAAGAGGAGGTAGGGGGTGATAGCTACCTATCCAGGCGAAAAAGGGTCCTTGTCCAGTAAGTGTTTTCCAGAGAGGCATCACCAGCAGGGCCTCTGGGTGGATAGGTAGTTTGGCACAGCGCTGGTCCAAATGGAGACGGCGTCCCAGAGTCAGTCTTCACTACCCCTTTTTATGGGGCAGACTACCTCTCATCTCCTTTGGGGATAGCCTGTCCAGGCAAGGTCACTCCTGTTCCAGAGGGCTCCAGTTGTTCTTACTGAGCATGTGCAGCCTTGTTACATCTCAGCTCTGTGTTCTTGGGCAACCTTACTCACAGCCCCTCCCTCCCCTCCTCTACCTAAATGAAACTGATTAAGATGCAGTGAGAGACGCACCTAAGACCCTCACCAGATAAGGGTAACAAGAGTGAATCAACTGCCCTAGGTCTCATTTACATCCGAGATGGAACCAGATGACCATTCATTTACATGAGAGATGGAAAACAGAAAGCCTGAAGCAGAGACTGCAGTGAATTCTGGGACCAGAGAAGCAGGAGAGCACTGCATGATGGGGAATCTGTGCTTCCAATGTTAATCAACCCATGTTCACACACACCCAGCTCAGCATTTATCAGACCAGTTCTAATCTGGATTTGCTAAGGACTTTTCCCCCCCCAGACACACACACACAGCTCTAAGTTTAATAGGCATCTCGGGCCGTACATTCCCCGGTCCCACTAGGGGAGACCTATTTAAACTTGATTGACTAAAACTCGGTTGCCGGGTTAGGGAATGCTGAGGCAAGAGACCGAGTCAGAGGGGGTATGGGCAACATTTGAACAATGGTTAAGGGTTCATCACAGCATCCAGCCTGCTGGAGCCCTAATCCCAGGTGTTGTCATATCTTTCCCGAGACGACTGGTGGGAGTCCTCTCCACAAAAGGTTATGAGCACCCCAATAATTGTCTTAAGTCTGTTAAAAGACTATAGTAAGATCTGGAAAAGTCATGCTAAGCTGAGGCTTGTGCACAACAAGTAAAAATCCAAAATCCTGATGCTGCAAGCTATCTATTGTTCCTGAAGAAACCATGAGATATCCCATCAGTATATCTGCCACCCATAGGAATTTCAAGCTGGCTCCCAAGTATTTGGGTTACTCCCTAATCTTAAGTGTTTCCTGATTATCAATCAGTTTCCTGAGATGGTCCAAACCAGATAACCCCTTGTCAATAGAAAAGACAATGATTTACACTACTGAGGGTGCTTCGAAGCAGCTAAACTGAGGGTATAAAAATCTGTAAGTGTGTGTGCTGCTAGAAGAAGAGGAAGAACAGGAAGAGGAAAAGGAAGGAAAAGAAGTAGAAGCAGGAGGAAAGAAGGAGAAGAAGAAAACCCCTGTGCTGACACCATCCCCTGTCGTTCTTGGGACGCTGGAAGAACAGATCATCTCTCCCTTCAAGGACTGTGCTACAGACTGTGCCTGTCAGCTTTGCAGCCTGAGTACCGTGGACTAGGTGAGATCCCAGCGTTCTCTGTCTTCTTTCTAGGCATAAACTTCTGAACCTGAACTGTATCAGTTAAGCTTGAGCTAAGTTTCCCCAAATACTTAGTGAAACCAGGGTAGTATTGTCATTGTTGGTGTTTGTTTTTCTTTTGCATGTCTATTACTACTAGTACTATTATATATTTCATATGCTTAGCAATAAATAACTTTTATAGTCAAACTGGTAGTAATTGGGTATATTTTTCCTTCTCTGCTTCTCTTTCCTCCCGTGCTCTGCAGCAACGCTTCTTTTACCTATGCTAAAGATCCCTGTGAAGCCCAAATTATTGTGGGGTCTGCTCATCAAGAGGCCAAAGATTGGGACGTGCTGAGTTTGAAACACATAAGGGGATCAGCTTGTACAGGCTGATTGACCCAGTTTGACTCAGACGTGCCCTTATGAACTGAATGCTGGCCCATGAGGGTGTCAGCTGGACACCCAGCCGGATTCAGAGGGATTCTGTTTACCTGTGTGCTTGTGTCTGACTGCATTTTATTGTTGCTCTTATGAACTGATTCTTGGCATATGAGGGTGTCAGCCTGTCCATGCTGATCAGCCCGGCCAGGTCAGGCGTGTCACGTTAATTTGTGTGTGTTTGTGTGTATGACTGATTTGGTGACTGGAGGAACCCAGTCCCATTGAGATTGAATCCTGCAAGATAGCTCCACTGGGGGTGAGGGCTTGCAGAAGGGAGAAATACAGCTCCGTATAGTAACACAAGCAGCACATTGACAGAATCATCAAGACCCTAGAAACTATCCCTAATAAATGAGCACACCCCAAAGTAATGGGCAAATTTGGTAACAGCCTTGGCACAGTGGTGGGTTGCCTCATCTTTTGGTTCTTGAATGCTGAGGGTGGTTCCAAGGGCTGGGTTGTTGGTCCAGGTATTGGTGTTGATGGTTTGGTCATTCAGAGAGAGCTATTTTTAGACCTACTGCTATTGTCTCTCAAGCACCCTCATTCATCCCCATTCATTCAGGAACCAAGTTACATAGGAGGGGTAGGTGTGATTCATAGGTTGCACAACCGGGCATGGGGATAAGATGGAGGTTTGACATTACAAGATGGAAACTTGACATGACTTATGCTAACTTACATATATAGGCCTAAAATAGTAACCACACAATATAAAAGCAGTAAAAAATCAATACAAGCATAGAAAAGTAAAACTTACTACCTAAAATAAAATGTTAAAGCTTATCCTGTATCTTAGCTTACTTATACTTATCTATAGGGAATAAAGAGGGAGAGAAAAAGTCAGAAATGGTTGGGGAAGGGGAAAGAATGCATTTTAAAATAAATAAAAAAATCCTGGGGGTTTTGCTACAAAGCTGGCTGGAGAAAAAGGGTGTTTCAGTGTGGAGGCTGCCTACTGGCTAGCCCCACACTGAAGCAACCTCATGCCCTAGCCAGCCCCTCAACATCACTTTGAGCAAGACAGGAGCAGCCTTGGCCTAGAAGGCTGACCACTGAGGCTTCCTGCCAGCCCAGACTGCTCCAACCCAGCTCAGCGTGCTGCAGTCCTGGGCACACGTTCAAATGGCAATAAACCCCAGCGTTTATTGCTTCACATTAATTGCACATGTATACACACCCAAAGGTTTTGGAATCTCGCCCTGGCTCCAGGGGACACCATCATACATGCTCCTTGATCAGGATTATCTGTCAAGCCTATCTGGATGGTATCAAACTCCTGTTTTATTCTCTCTGCCTGATTTTGAATATTTATAACTATGTACATATAATACAGACTTAGTCTTCAGCTCATTGAAAAAATAGCCATGTGTTCAGTAACTATTAACCCCCTGCTTCTGAATGGTTTTCGGTACTTGAGTTAAATGGCCTTTCTTGGTCCCTTTGCATATGTACAGAGATGTAACCATTAATATCAAGTGCTCTATCCACATCTCTAAACTTATTAAGAACTGGCCATTTCTGATAACCATCTTTAAAGAAAGTCATGAGAATACTGATGGAAGCATCACATCTAGAGCAGTCAACATTAGTTTAATGTCTGCATTGAAGATGCTGTTGAGATGTGGAAAGAATGTCAAGAAACTTTTAAGCAAGAAATATCCAAAAGCAAAGTTAAATTTCAGATAGTAAAGAAAGAGATGAATCAAGTGCTTACTCCACCTCATTTTCTTGCAAATGTTTTTAACACACAAATAGCCAGGGTAGATGACTATCTGCCAAAGAGGAAAATGTTGCCATGATATTGGCATCTACTAAATCACCCATCCATCCTGCCTACCATAATACATTTCAGGGCTAGAGGTGAACCATTCAAGCAGTACATGTTTGCTGAGGATGTTATAAAGAAAGTCACACCACTGAACTGGTGGAAATCAGTAGGAAAGTACTTAGGACCAGTTTGTTGAAGTGCTAAAACAGCTTTTACCAGCAGTAGCCTCTTCCTCTGGTGCACAGAGAATATTTTCTTCATTTGTCTTAGTTAATTCAAAGCTGATGTATTGATTGTGAATAAAAACACAAGAAATATTGTTCTTTTCCAGTCTATGAATAAAAATGGGGAGGAGGATGAGATTTTTGAGTTCTAAAAACTTGCCAGGAAGGGGGTAAGAATTTTCAAAACAGCCTAGGTTAAGGATGACTAATCTCATTTTAAAGAGAAGTAGGCAAGTAGGAACTTAAGCTCACATAACTTTCAACTAGGCATTTTAGAAAAATTTCCCCAGGAGAACCTCAAATAATTGCTGTAATTCACTAACTACAGTTCATATTTCTAAAACTATAACATTTAATAGTGTTTTGTAAATTGGTCAGTTGTAAATGTGCAACATGTTTTAACCAAAAAAAATATTTATCCAAAACATTAAAGTTTTGTTTAAAACATTTGAAGTTCTGGTTTTGTATGCTTAATTGAATTCAAGCTGCCATTTTAATGCAGGATATATACAAATAAGAGAAAAAAAAGTTAATCATCCAGCGAATAAGAAATATATATTCCACCACTTTACAGTGTACTAAGACGTAATATTTCTAAGAAGCCAAAAGTGTTAAGATTAGAGAGAAGAGAAGAAAGACAAGGAGAGGCGAGAGTTTTTCTACCTAGGAAACAGATGTACCACATGGAAAAAATGTATTAAAAAAGTGTATTTAGTTGTAAATCAACAAGTTTTAATCATTATATCAAACCATGTAAATACAACTTGCTTTAAGAAACAAACAAAAACATTTATACAATGGGAAAGTTGATTTAAAAAAAAAACAGATTTAAATCATAATTTACATAAACTAGATTTAAATCATAATTTAAATCAGCTAAATTTAAATAAATCCACCCTGTTCTCTGGGTAGGGACTGCTACTGCTGCCTTCTCATTGATGTAGGGAGCAAGTTGCAAAGAAAGGGAAAAGAAGGTGGGTGCTCCTCCACCAGCAGGAAGATCAGGTCCTGCACCATTGTGAGGATCCGGTGCCATAGCAGGGGGGCGGTGAGTGGGGCAACCGCCCCGGGTGCCAAAATAAAGAGACACGAACAGGTGCTGCCCAGCCAGGGTGGGGCATGGAACAGAGCTACAAGCAGATCATTTGGAGGGGTGCAGGTATAGGGGGAGGGCAGCTTCCTCCACTGCATGCACTGCCAGGCAATCATGAAGCCGGGGGGGTGCCCCCCAGATCTGTGTGCAGGGTAAAAGCGGGCTAGTGCTGCAGGCTTTGCCCCGGGCACCAAACTTCCTTCCCATGGCACGGTGAGGAGCAACCTGTACAATCCTAATAGGGAATAGAGATGTTCATTCTTTTCCCTTCCCTCTACCATACATCACTGAGCTGTGTGGTCTGGGAAGACATAGCATAAACATTAGGGCTGTGCAAAACGGCACCATTCCATTTCACCTTCAGGTTCGAGGTTTCAATGGAACAGCATTTCATATCAAATTTCATTTTGATTCGAAACAGCTGTTCCATTTTGCTTCATCGAAATAGTCAGGCTGTTTTGACTCTGTTTTGACATTTTGCTAGATTGGGCTGGGGCCAGGGAGTCAGCCCAGCTGAACTGACTTCCCATCCCCAGTGCTATGATTGAAACGTTTTGACTACCCTTGTTTTGTTTCGAGGCTTTTTGATGCACTTTATTTTGTTTCAATTTTGCTGTTTCGACCTTGAAATGTGTTAAAACACTGTAGAAACAAAACAGCCAGCAAAATTTTGTGCAGCCCTAATAAACATGTATATTATTTCCTGTTCTAAGCTGAACAAGTCCTATTGTCCTGTAGGGTCATCACTATACCTTTCCATCTCTTTAAGACAGATACAGTATCCCTGGTAATATTGTTCTGCACAAATATCTCCTTCCTGAATCCAGTATGGTTCAGGCATATAGGTTCTGTAATTTGACTGTTTCTAGCCTGCATAATTTGCACAATGGTAGGGAGCCATATTGCCCCAGGGACTGCTGCAAGTTTATTCTTCATCTTTCTGTTATTAACTGCTGACTGAGAGCTTTTCTCAGGCATGACCTCTCTCTCCAATACATTTTGTTTTACTATGCCCATCAATATTAATTTTCCCTGGAGTTAATGTCACATGCTGACCATGCAAAAACATGCTATATAGCATATCCTCTTACCCTTGATTTTTATATTACCTTAAATTTAGTTCACTAATAGATTTAAAAAGTGATCGTTATTAAATTCATTAATTGCAGAATTACTCAAAGATACATAAACTCAACAAAAACATATACTTTCATCTTTCTTAATCCCATTTCCTTTTGAACTTTTTATTGATTGAACACCATGAGAAAACACCTCCACAATGAAGTCAGCTGAACAAGATATAATTATAGTATAGGAATAAATACTGTTGAGCTATCTAACTCTATATATGGAATTTAGTGCATAGTGATATGTTGGTTAAAATGTCAACACATTGCAGCAGATGCAACTTCCAAAACACATCTGTACAGCACTAATCAAGCACACTGATGGCCCTCAGTAATTTACGGCAAAGATCCTTAAAATGATAATCCACAGCACTTTGAAATTCAGATTAGCCAAAGTAATTGAAATAAAGATACAAACGACTAATATTTTATAAACCACTACTTATTTCTTTCTTGGTTGCATGAACTTTAGATTTGGTCTTTCTATTCACATACTCATTATCACTTGAATTGGGTGAACAATCTCCATGACAAATTAAAATAAAGTCTCTCCTTGTTCCACATGGGAGGAGTAGGGAGGGGAAAAAAATGTCCATTCATGGTATTCAGCATAACAGAATGCATTTACTAAACACCTCAATTCCTAAATTATTACAGAACCAGCTTCTTCTTAAAAAACAAACAAACAAAAAAACCAAAAAACCCTCATACCTAGAAATAACAATTTCTATTTCACATTTTGTTATGTTGTACTCTGTGTAGATATACATAAATATGCATCATATACAAATAATTAGGCAGATTTATTGCTGTGGTACAGCAACACAAGAAACATATTACAAGGAAGGTATGTTTGATATTAAAACAAAAGCCATAATAAGCATTTATTTTAGATGTAAAACAAAATGCAAAATATTTAATCAAAAGATGATATTAAAAAACAATTCCATTACATAATATTTTGTTACATAGATAATACTCCAAGGCAGGTTATGCAACATACCTACACATCAAGGATTAAGTTATGAAACAATAGGTGCATTTACATGAGATGTTTACTCCAAGTCTACACAAGATGTTGGCTGCCTAATTAGGTTTGCAGTAAATGTCTTAGGATCTACATGCGGGTCTATTAGGCCATGGTAAACTAATAAACTCTGCTGTGGGTTAGTATTTGTAAATACAAAACTATCCTATGCCAGAGTTCTTTTAGTGTGCAGCAATGCACGTATAGATGCTGACCTGGCTGGTTGGGGCATGAGTGTTCTTCAGTGCGGGGGCTACCTGCCAGCTAGTGAGAGGTGCCCTGACCCAGGTCAGCGTGCTGTGGTCCTGGTTCAAATGTTGCACCTGGGATCAAAAAACTCCAGAGTGATATATGCCAGTGTTTATTGATGTGCATTTATAGCACATATAGGCACACCTAGTACATGCAGTACATCTTACTCCAAAATGTCAGAAACATAAATTCTATTAATTCCTGAAACCCTCTTATAGTGATTGCTACTGTGTGGGGAAGGACAGACCCTGCACAGAACTAGTGACTGTCCTTTACACACTTCTCTGTGCAACCAGATAAATTATCGTTACTTCCTCTATGAAGGTGAAGGTTGGATGCTCTGTCTATCCCTCCAATATATTCAGGCATGATCAGTTACACTCTTGATATCCAGTGAGTTATGGAACCGAATGGTAACATTTCCAGCCAAATAGACAAGATAAGGAACATTTATTTTTTCTCCCAGACATTAACCAATTGACAGTTAATGTGTGACTTGTGAACCTGTATTACCAATGAAAATACCAAAAATAATACAATGTTATAAAAACCAGCAGTGCTATCAGCTGGGGTTTTTTGGGTTTTTTTTAAAGAATGAATACACACATGTCCCAGAAGCAGAGAAACATACTTGGAAAAACAGAAAGATTAGTCCCACCACTGCTGTGAAAAATAGCAGAGGATGTAGAAATCTTGAGGGTACTGCCAGGTACAGAGAATGTAGGTTTGTCATTTATAGGTATCTAGATACTATGCACCAAAGGTTGCTTCTTCCTCCTAGGTAGCAAAGGGTAGAGTAAATAAGACTTCTCTTGCCACTTGGGAAATCATAGATTCATTGGTGTTTCCACAGAGCACTGCCATCATTGGTAGCCCAGCAGGCTATCTAGTGCAGCACTCATTCTGAGAGTCCCCAACAGCACATTCCTCACAGCGAAGGTGAGCTTAAGTAAATTTCTTCCTGACCCTTCTCATTAACTGGATGTTGATCTGTACCAAGAATGTGTCTGTATTTCCTACTAAGCTCAAGTTAACCTTAACCACACTTGTTTGTTGAAGTTTGGCACAAAGGCCCATCCTCCCTCCTCCTGCCACAAGCACATATAGGCAGAAAACTTTCCTCAGAATAAGAACAGATATCTTCTAATGCATTCACATCATACACAGATGCATTCACATCATACACATAAGAGAAATTCAAGATGTTAGTGTCATGAGAGGCCTTTTGTGTCCAGAGAATTTCACTGCAAAAGGGCTTCCCTCATCTGTAATGTCCCTTCTGGCATACTCATCTTTCTGTCACAGAAAAGTAGGCGTGGAAGAGACCTCAGGAGCTCAAGGAGGCACAAGGCAGGATCATACCACAACCCTTCTGTATAATTTAGTGCCTCATTACTCTTTGGGGATCCAGTGGAAATAAAGTTACATCCCAAAGGATTGTATGTCCAGTTTTGGGCCTTCCAATCTAGAACCTCTTAATCCTCCAACTCTATCTGTAGCACTATCACTTCTCTTGCTGCATGGAAGCAGACATAGGAGAACCCAGACCTATCTTTTCTCCTTGGGTTCCAGTGCAAGGACTTTGTTTTCAGCAGCAGAGAACCAGTCCTTCCTATCCATAATCATCTCTTTCCAAATGCTTCTTACCTTCCTCACTCCCATCTTTCTCACTTGGCAAGAAAGCTGGTCCTGTACAGCTTCTCAGCCTATAACTATGAAACCTGCTGCTTAAGCCTCAGTCTATCACAACAGGTGTTTCTAACTGGCTGCTTGGTCACAGTTGGGGAACTAACTGGGACCTTCATTTACCCCTTCCAGTTGTTCTGTGTGTGTGGGGAGGAGTATTGTGAAACAGCACCCCCCACACATACATGGGCTGGGGTATTGTGAAAGTTATGACTGATTCTCTGAATTGTTTGCTGAACTCACCTTCTGCCAAGATATGTTCCATTTTTTGAAAAAAAATATATTTTGTGTCATTATTCTCTTTTGAATGACCACTGATGAAATATTCAGGTTACAGTTTTGGTCTTAATCTGGGATGGATTTTTCCTGTTCTAATCTCTGTGTACCCAGTTAAAAATAATTAGTTGGTCTTTAGTGCTTGGCTGATGTAATCATTGAACAAAATAATAGATGGTATTAAGAAAAATACATGTGCAATTTATCTTGTAATATCGCCACAAAATGTCAGAGACCCAAATAGCACAAAACTTCCTTTTCTGTTTCATCTGGTAAAAACATGCAAACACAACAGCTGTCAAAAGGCATCTGCAGACATAAACTAATACAAACGCATATGCAGCATTGTTTGGTAGATATTATACAGTGTAGATTCATGGATATTGCTAAAAATTAACAACTGTGTGCATAATTATCTTCATCCTCACAAAACTGTTCTTACAGTTCATTTTGAGAAAATAACTGAAATTGATTAAAGGCCTTGCTAGAGGTCTGAGGCTTTTGTTTTGTTTTTTGTTTTTTTTTCTTTGTTTTTTATCCTTTTTCTTGTATTTCTTTTCTTACCTTTTTTTTAAAGGTAAGTTCAGAAGTGTAATGCTTTCTGTTTCCTAATCATACATCAGATACTCTTGTATTCCTTTGGTGCTCACCACAGAAAGGCTCCAAACATCAGAAAGCCTTCAGAATGCAAATAAACTTAATATTTTTTTTTCGCCTTTGCTTATTCTATTCATAGATGTGGTGGATCTCAGCTTAAAAACATTCTAATATACTGATTTACACTGTATGGAATGGTCTCTTTGTACAAATGATTCTTGAGATGACCACAGCATAAGCATTTTAGTTCCATGATAAAACCTCAGCACTCCTTGGTCCCATTCAGCAAAGATATGGTACAGGACATTTCTATTTTTCCTAGTGGTCAGTCTCCTGGCCAGGTGTTCATGCTGATTATTTTAACTCTGAAACATTATTGGAGAATATTGACAAAGTTCTATTGACTTTCCTGCAGTGTTTGGCTGGAAAGCATTTGTTATTAAATAGTTCAGAACTTTCCTCCTAGGAAGACTATTTTAATTTAAGTCAATGGAAAAGCCCTCAAATTCAGTGGGTATTGCATCAGGCCTAGAATTTCAGAACCATTTTGAACAATTAATTCTCTCTCATAAATAAAAGATACTTCATGCAGCATTCTGTGGGACTGTTACCCCTCATGTTCAACACGTACTGAAAAGACTGTAAAGAAATTCTCTCCACAATTGTGGCAATATCGACAGGACAAAACTGGAAACCTATTTAATGCCAGAAATGTTCTCTAAGAAACTGTGTACCCAGAGCTGCCTAGGGGTACCTTTCACAATATCCCCATAACACACAATTGGAATTGTATCAAGTTCAAACAAAGACAAGGTAAATTTAAACATTTAAAAGCAAATCAACAGAAAATGTTTAGAACCAATGACCTTCTCTAGGTACTAATGACATAAATCAGAAGGAGCAGTGGATACGAGATCTGTACTAGACCTTGACCAATGACATTCATTAAAAAAAGAATCTGGGAAACTTTATAATTAGACAATTTTTCTTGCTAAATTATTTATCCTGATAGGTAGCTGAAAGGATAATTACATATTTGTGCATAATTTAGGCAACAGTTAAGAATTTTCTGACAGTTCCAATCCAGAGCAAGGGCTATATTTTCAGCCATCTACTCAGATTCTTTACACAACAGTTAAAGACTGAGCATGACCAACTTCCTGGGGAGCTCCCCTGGCATAAGAGAAGTAGAAACATGCCACAAAATTAACATGTCACAAAGCTGTCTCTGCTTCTTCCTCTACACTAGGTATTCCTGGTTGCTGACATAGACTCTTTGGGATTTTAGAGAATCCAAGGGGTTATACTAAATTATGCTAGTAGTCTAAGTAGCCTTCAATTAGCCCAAGAATAAAGGAAAGTGAAAGTTATAAAGGTGATATAAAGCCGTTGATGTGCTCCTACTCAGCTATGCTGGAAATGGCATGTGAATATCTGGTCTTAATATTTATTAAAGGAGGAGACATCTGGAAAACTTCAGACATTATTGAATTACAAATAAATTCCCTCATATACCAAAGGGAAAATGCAGCATGTGCGGATTTCTTTAATAAAACATCTGGTTTGTCTTTCAGAAAAAAATAGCAGTATTTGTGAACACTGATTTATTACCAAAAATAGGCAGACGAGGTTACAAAAAATAGGCTCTTTAAAATGAAATACAACTGACCTGGGTTCTGTTTATTAAGAAGGGTGAACATTTTTTCCCCCAGAAAATGGATCCAACTGAAAACATTACACTGCACATGGATAAAGAAATGTAGGCATAATGTAGGTCTCAAAATATTTCACAAGTGTTTACTATGGACAATCTGAAATTGAAACTGTCCAAAAAGCTTTAGAAATTATGATTACAAGTTTTTATCTTTTTGTAATACAAAGAATATTGTCAAAGTAATCAAAAGTAATCATTAAGCAGTCCTAATCTGTTGGCAGTGTATTTGTTTAAGTCAAGGGTGGCTCACGGGCACCCTCTGGTGTGTAGCATGTAATAGGAGTGGAAGGGACAGGTAAATAGGACAGGGAGCAGAAAGCAGAGCAGGCAGAGGAAGGGGACTGGAGTGACAACTGGGGAGGGTGCAGGGCCAATTTGTGGAATGCTTGCCAAAAAGGTAAGACCCTACAAGTTAAAGTCACACTTGAAGCCGAGGGTAGCTATATAGCATCATATGGAAAAACAAAATGTACGTGCACCCTTCCTTCCTAATCTACATGGATAGCATAAAGGAGATGATACATATCCTCAGAGTTCTGATACTTTACAAATGACCGGAGGCAAATAATTCCTCTCATCCATGAAGGGTATTTAGGTACAGTATATGACATTAAGCAAAATAAAAAAAAGAAATCCTTTGCAGACAATATGTAGATAGTAGAGGGGCACTGTAAGCAAATGATGGCATAGACAAGGTTGGTAGAGTTGGTTGTGAATGAGCCTTGGATCTTATATACGTTATTCAGTCCAAAAGTGATGTAGTCTATATTGAGGAGGGGGCACAATTGGCATCTGGGTCTGTTGCAAGGACTGGTAATACAGTGAGAAAGGAATTTAGATAGCTTATTGCTTAAGACACACCATCTAAGGTTGGGGAGAATTGCTTTAAGCCAGGATTGGTTATATAGCATCCCAACATTTTTTACCATCTACAAAACTGTTTCAGATAACTATTGTACAGGATAGAAGGGATAACAAGAGCCTACATGCCCAAAAACATTTACAAAAAATAAAGACAGAACATATAATGGTTCTTCTGTTATATGTATTTAGAACAATTCTTTGTTTAAAAATACATTTTTATAGAAGAGTGCTACTTTCAATAATCATTTGGAAAATGGCATTCCTATTAACCTATTCTTACAAAATACTCGGTTAAAAAAAAAAAAGAGTACAAATTTCAGATTTGGTTAAGAAACCAATCTTGGACGTATTATTCTACTGTCTTTGTCAAACAGCCATAGGGTTCTACTGATGCCAGAGATAGTATAAATCATTTTTATTAAAGGCCTAGGTTCTGTAGACCTATCAGTGATATTATGCTTTCTGGCAAATAATGTCGAACAACAGTCAGCATATCATTGTGCTTACTGAGGGGCTTTCAAAGAAAGGAAAGGAATGACGGTAGAGAACCCCTGCAACAATAATAAGGAATTGTTACAGAATAGTGAGAGAAGATATAGTTAATCAGCATTCCTTCATATGGAGATTTCTGGCAGTCAGCTTCTTTGAAGTATTGCCAGCTGCTTGAAAGGTCAATGGTATTTAGATACAGTGTAAACATTTTTTTTTTCTCCTGAAAGGGGTACCACCAAGATGTTTGGCTGACTCCTTGTATTGTAGATGATAATAAATGTACACGCGTGTATCACTAAATGGGAAATGAGACATCAGATGATAATTTTGCTCGTTTTTCAATTAAAAATAGACAGAAATTATAGCAGGCCTAATAAAGCCTGCCTAATCAACATTACTTTTTAATAGAGCTGTGTGAAATTTCACTAGTTCTTTAATGTTGACGCTGTTCTGACTCATTTCGAGCTCAAAACAGCAATATCAAAACAAAAACAAGGGATTTGAAACAGCCTTGAAATGAAACGAGGGCAGTAAAAATGTTTAGAAAGTTTCAAAATGTTTCTAGTGTAGCAAAACCCCCAGTTTTTCTTTTTGTTGTTCTTGTTGTATTTATTTTAAAATGCATTCCCTCCCCTTCCCCAACCATTTCTGACCTTTTCTCTCCCTCTTTTTTTCCCCTATACATGAGTATAAGTGAGCTCAGATGTAGGATAAGCTTTAAACATTTTTATTTTGGTAGCAAGTATTTGGTTTTGGATATCCACCATTTTATATTGTATTATTATTAGGTTTGTATTGATTTTTACTGTTGTATATTGTATTATCATTTTCATATTGATTTTTATTGTTTTATATGAATATTGTATGGTTTAGGTGTGTGTTTATAATTGAACCAAAGTCATGTCAAGTTTCCATTTTATATGTCAAGTCTTCATCTTCTGTCCTCTGCCTGGGAATCCCATGTTGCAACTGTATGAGTCACATACCCCACCCATGTAAATTGGTTCCCCGATGAATGAGTGTGATTGGGAATGATTGAAATACAATGGTAGCAGGCCTCTACTGAATGGCCTGTAATGGCTGGGCCATCACCTTGCATTGATTCACCCAGGAACCACAGACCTCACCCAGGAACAAAGACAAGACCAGCATTTGAAAGACAAAGGACCCTGCAAAACCAGAAACTCTCAGCATTACAGACACCCGAAACTGCACATCCCTGCATGGAGCACACATGCTCAGTACACCAGGGGCTGACCCTTGCCTGGGCATGCCTCCTGTCACTAGGATCACACAAGGTCTGCCCCTATAAAAAGGGGCAGTGAAGACAGACCCAGTGGGAATGCCATTTCCATCTGGACCAGCACCATGCCACACCA
>NW_005842118.1:158271-161483 GCF_000455745.1 Alligator sinensis | reverse complement strand
GGTGGGTGGGTGGGTGCAAGGGAACCAATTTAGCATTGTGTCACCATCTCCCCTGTTCAATAAAACCATTGTCATTTGCAACCACGAATTGGGTCATGTTTTACTGAGTTCCAGTCCCTTCCTTATCTTAAATTCCAGCCTCATTCTCTCTCTCTCTCTCTCTCTCTCCCTCAGTTCCAGCCTCCACCCCTCTCTACTAGTTTCCCGATCTCCTCTCAAGTCCTACTGCCTTTTTCCTGTGACTTTCTGCTAACTTTCTCTGCTTTCCTGCTGCCCCTCAGTCTCTTCTGCTGCTTTTCCTGAGATTTTCTGCTGTCCCCCTGCTTCCCGTGCTCCTACTGCCTTTTCCTGTGACATTCTGCTGACTTTCTCTGCTTTCCTGCTGCCCCTGCTGCCTTTCAGTCTCTCCTGCTGCTTTTTCTGTGATTTTCTGCTGTCTGTCTTTCTGTTTTCAGGCTCCCCCCACCCCCCGCAGCTTCCCAGACTTCTCTAGCTGCCCCGGAGCCATCCTCTGGCTCCCCCACACCCAGAGGCCCTCTTTAACACCTACACTTTCCCTTAGTCTCACTCTTCCTCTCCAGCACCTACCTTTTCAGCTTCCCCGTAACTCTGGCTCCAGTCCCAGCCTCTGTGCTGGCATGCTTCCCTGTTCTGCAGGCTTTGGGCATTGTCTTTTAATCAATTAAGATCAATTAACCTAAAGTTACCCCCAGCCTCAGTTCTTCAGCCCAGGCCCCTGCAGTCTACTTGGTCTAATCCCGGTCCTGGTAACCATAACTCCTTACACTTCTACTTTCTTACCTTAACCTTTCCCCAGGTATCCGAAGTACACCAAGCACATGCATACATACACATCACAACACCCAACTTAGGAACTCACCTGTGTGTATGTGTAGGTGGGTGGTATGTGTGTGAATTAGTGAATACACATATATATATACACATACATAGACATCATTGTGTGTGTGTTTGGTATATAAATTAGTAATCCACATATGTGTATTGGATGTGCAGGTGTTGGAAACTGGTAACTGATTTTGTCTAAATATGGTGTGTGTAGTGTGTATGGGCTTAAACTGGTGTAGGTGTGCTTGAACCTAGACTGGTTATTTTGAACATGTATGTATCTGAGTTGTTACTGTGAGAAAGTGTGTGTGTGTGTGTGTGTGTGTGTCTGTATATGGCATTGTGTGCATGATATACGAATTAGTGATCTGTGTCTAACTTTTGGGGTGTATAGTGTATCTGCTTAAATTGGTGATAAGTATGCATGTGCCTAGGCTGGTTTGGATGTGTATGTACCTGAGCTGGTAGTGTTAATGTGCATGCACCTAATTGATTTTTGTGTGTTTTGTATATGTGCAATTGTGTCACACCCTCCTGTCTAACAGCACAATATTGAGATCCTGAGAGTTGGCCTGATCTCCCAGGGCAACACTAGTTTCAAAGCTGAAGCTGGGCTTGCCTGAAGGGAAATGAAGTAAGGAGAGGGAGGGGGAAGAGGGGAGAAGGACTGCTCTGATATTGACTGTGTAGCTGGCCAGTAACTATCATCCTTTCCTGAGATCCCTTCCAATCCCAGTGCTCTGGGGGAGGGATGAAAAAACAGCTTAAAAAGCAACATTGTTTGAACTTTGCGGCTTTCTGCCTTGGGGTCAGTTACTGAGCTGAATTCCAGAAGCTCAGAACTGTTAGACAATAAAGGCTACTGTTCATTTCCTGCTTGCTAGCCTAGCAAGTAGGATTCAGCAATAACTTTTGCTTTCTTTCTATACCCTTTATTTTATTATTATATTCATTGACTGATTCCTTTCAATTTATTCCTCCCCTAAAACCCTCTTTTTGTTTAGTCTATTTTGATTCTTTTCAAATATGTGCTCTCTCTCACATTGTGCATTCTATTCACTGCATGGGGAAGCACAGCATAATTGTATTGCATATTATAATACAGAATTTATATAGGAAAACACATACATAACTTTTTATATTTTTATTTTATTTATTACATAAATACATACATACATACAAACATTACAGGAATACAAATACATACAGTTATCTTAATATCTACATATATTACATAAATCAGATAGATAACACTACAGAAGAAGAAGAGACAGATGTTCCAGCACACCAAGGCAAAGACAAGACTCTATGAAACACACCAAGAAAGGGTGCTGGAAAGGCAGCTGGCAAATCTTCAGGGAGGGGCAGAAGACGGGGTAGAGGGAGAGGTGTAAGTCTCTGCCAACCCCTACCCCCAAACTGAGATGCTGCCTATTTTCTACAAGCAGGCATGAGGCTTCCACTAGTACAGGCAGCAAGAAGAGAGGAGCAGTGCCAGTGCCACTGCCTGTGCCTGAGTCTGCATCCCCTCCAAGAGCACCAGCCATAACCCCCATCCACACCACCATGACAACAAGCAGCAGCACGAGCATGACAGTCTCCTCCACCCCCCCATTTCATTTCCCATGCTGAGCCTTCCAGTGCTAGAGGAAAAGTTCGAGCTTGATCTGGATCTGAGTGACCTAGCAAGGTAAATTCTGGGGAAGGAGGAGGAATCTTCTGAGTTTGTGCTCCATACCCCTCAAGTTTCCCCTAGAGCCAGGTATCCTTCCCCAGAAGGCACTTCAGAGAAGGCTGAGGTAGAGGTTGTGGAGGCAAGTGGCTCAGCTGAGTCCGCTCCTCCTATTGCTGTGCCTCTGCCTGCTAAGGAGAGGGAAATTTCAGTGTCCATACATGCACCTGCACCCCAGAAGTGAGTGGGTAGTGCGGGTAGTCTGGGATCATTTTGAGCTGGCAGATGATGCCACATACACTATCTGCCTGCACTGCCAAGCCAAAACCAGCTGGGGCAATGGAAGAAAACACATGAACACCACAGGGAAGCTGATGCATCTCTGCAGGAACCACACCTTTGCTCTTGTTCCTCCTCAGCCTGGCACCAGAGGAAGCATGCCCAAAGGGAAGTTGCCCGCTCATTCCAAAGCCCCCATCTCCCCAAAGCAGTGCCAGACCACCCTGGAACAGTTTGAGAAAGGTGGACAGAAAGTGGAGGGGGACATGTTACAAGGGTGAACAAGATCACCCAGAGCAGTGGGGAGATGCTTGCTATGGATAGCCAACCCTTCTCCTTAGTTGAGCAGCCAAGGTTCAGGCAGGTCATGGCACTCATGGCCCCATCATACCAAGTGTCCTCATGCACCACCTTC
>NW_005842118.1:153411-158240 GCF_000455745.1 Alligator sinensis | reverse complement strand
GGATGGTGGTGCCCTCCCTGTATGAGGCATGCAGGAAGTACTTTAGGGAAGAGCTGTAAAAGGCAGGTCCACAGGTGGCTTTACACTGTACCTCAGACATCTGGAGCAGCCAGGGTGGTGATCATGTCTACCTCTCCTTCACAGGGAACTGGTATGATCAGTAAGGCCATCAGTGGGCTCTCCTTCAAGCCTAGGTGATGGATAAGTCCCACACACAACAGAGATCATGCAGGCCATGAACCACTTGGTGCAGGGGTAGCTCATTGGGCAGGGCGAGCTCACCCATGGGTTCATGATGACTGATAATGGGGCCAATATAGTCAAACTGGTCCATGATGTCAGCTTTGTTGACATCTCCTGTGTGGCACTCAAGTTCCACCTCGTGGTTAGGGATACCTTGGAGGGGGACAGGGTTGCTGGTGATGGCACCGGCACCACCAGCAAACTCATTTCCAAATGCAGAAAGGCCGCAGGCTACTTCCACCGAAGCATGACATGGGGCAAGATGCTGTGGGAAAAACAAACAGAGCTGAACATCCTGAAGCACAACATCATGCAGGATGTGGAGACTCTGTGGAACTTTACATACCTGATGCTTGAGAGGCTGGTGGAGCAACAGGAGGCCATCCTTGTTAGATGGCCTTGCTCAGGGAGATTGGGATCAGCGGCAGCCTTAACACAGCTGAGTGGGATGCTATCTCCCAGATTTTGCTGGTCTTCAAGTCCTTCCTTTAGGCCACCAAGAGCCTCAGCACTGGTGATGCCTTCCTTATCCAGATGATCCCTGTAGTGGGGGAACTTCAGAACCAAATGGAGAAGTTCCAGGGAATCAATGTTCCTGGCTGGGGCAAGCTACTGTCAACAGACATACAGGCACTGTTGAGGTGGCTGAAGGAGGGCATCAGGAAATGGCTTGATCCCTTTTGGCCCAGTACAGTCCAGGTGGTGGCCACTTTGTGTGACCTGAGGGTGAAGGGCAGTGTATGAAGCAGCCAAAGCCTGAATCAGTGGATGGAGGCACTGGTAAAGACAATCAGGGAGGCCGAATGTCAGAGGCGTGGGGATGTGGAAGAGGGGGATCCACTGCTCCATGCTAGCACACTATCCACCACCCAGTCTCTTCCTCCACCACAGGAACTGCCAATGTGGGCCAAGGGCATAGCTTCTATGGTGGGGTCCAGAGGCACCAGACCTCACCATCAGGCAGATAGTTCTCAGGCCTTGGAGGATGCCTATCTCACTGAAGATGTGGAGCTGCTGCTGTGAGACCCCTTGGTCTACTGGCCTGTCGCAGGCATATGTGGCCAGATCTGGACACAGTTGCCCATGAACACCTGTCCTGTCCACCGACCAGTGCTGCAAGTGAGAGGGTGTTCAGAATTGCTGATGATGTAGTGATACCCCACCACACCTCCCCAGATCCTAGTTTGGTGGAGCAGCTTGTGTTCCTGAAGGTGAACCTCCCACTGCTGGGGTTCCCCAAGCTCCAGGTGCAGATGGAGTGAATGCCACCCTCCTCATTCCATCCTCCCCTATTTCCTTTTTTCATTTTTTAAAAACCATTTAACGCCCCACTTTCAGAGCTGGAGGTGGCACTCACTGCATTACCAACCGGCAGGGAAAGAACATGTCTTTGCTGAGCTCCCGTGCCAGGACAAATCTGGAGGTATGGGTTGGGGCTATGGGGAAGGAGGAGACACCAAGGTCCTGGGTGGGCAGAGGTTGGGGGGCTTGAAGGGGTCCCCCCATGGCCTCCTACTCCCTCCCCCAGTCCCCCCTCTCCTGCCCCAATACTTACCATTTAGGAGTGACACCAGCGACTGTCCAAATCACCAAAGCTTTCTGAAGCTTTTCCAAAGATTTGGAGAGCTTTGAATTGATTCAGACCTTTAAATTGGTCCCCTGATTCAATTTGGATTTGGAGATTTGGCCACCAAATCTGGCCAAATCTCCTCCGAATTGAATCACTCCCCAAAATTTCACACAACACTAATACATACACACACACACACACGGAGCACACTTTTCATAGACAAGCCTATGAACTGCACTTCATCCACCTCCTAGGTACAGAAACTCAAGGACTCAATATAGACAGTGAAATTTTACACACTACAACCTGCTGGACATCTGACTATATATATATATGCCTCTTTTGGGTTATGTATCACTAATTTTCCTATCTTGTACTGTTTTATATTCAAATGTGTACTATTTTGTGTTGTTTTACAGTGGTTTTTTTATACTTCAGGCCTGCTTTTGTGGTTAACCAGAGTAATGCCGAGCCCCATTTTGTAATGTCAAGCTTCCATCTTGTTATGTTGTAAACTGCTTTTCCCCTCTGTTTGTCCTGAGATGTTGTAACCCCATTGTAATGTCAATTGTGCTTATATGTAAAGTTGAACCCCAAGTGAATGGAAGCTGATTGTGTGATAGTAACAAATGTGAAAAAAATGGACCAATCAATGAAACAAGACACAGGAGCAAGCCCACATTTGGTTGGAAAGCAAAATTGCCAAAAAGCAATCAAGAACAATATTGAGTCCCTCATTGTAAGTTCCAGGAAGGGCATCCCACCCAAAACAATTAAAAAATAAATGCTCTGAAACTATACATCCCACCAGGCAGTGCCCTCATCAATGGGAACCTGACAGCTGTCAGCTCCCCTTCCATTTGGATTTCAAACCCATAAAGAAGCTGCCTGATAAAAAGGCAGAGAAATCTGACCCTGGTGGATGCCTTCCCCATCCAGATCAGCACCCCACTCCATGACCCACACTGGACATCCACCAGAGGATCATCTGTGACCCCCTCAGGATGCCAGCCTTGGGAAGACATTGACTGGCCACCAATCAACCCGAGGCACCTGAATAGGTAAATATCACATCCGTGCTCTTCAGGTTCATCTTTCATATCTCCCCCTCCCCCCCCACCCCGTGTCTTCTCTTGCCCCTTGCTGACTCCGCATCTTGACCCTTTTCCTCTCTGCAGGCTGCATTTCACAGGTTGTGTCCAGTCTCTCTCTCTTGTTCTCTGCTAATCACAGAAACTAGACACAGTGCTTGACAGACGCTGTGCCCCACTTCTCCTAAACACAGTGGTCTGTTGTGCTGCCACTGCACTGCCACTATACCCCCTAGTTCTCTATAATCACTCTCCATTATCTACAGTTATCTGTAGTCACCTTACACAATCTGCAGCCACACTTGCACTCTGAAATCATCATTCCCTGAGCTTCTGGCAAATATCACTCCTCCCAGGAATAGCACTAATACTGTGCAACCTAGCATAGTGCCTTCATCTCTCTCTCTCTCCATTCCCCTATGACTGCATCAATCCCAGCAACCGATTACCAACCCACAGCCACCTTTTTGTGTGTTTGTGTATTGTGTGTGTGTGTATGTGGGGACCAACAGCTTCTCATACCTGTTTTAGGATTCTCATATTTGTTTTTATGTTTGCATAGCTACTCCCTCATCTAATAAACCTAATATTGCTGATCCTGAGCATTGGTTTTGCTTGGCAAATCAATACTGTAACTATTCAGTTGGTCTGCTAAAAGATACCACATTAGATTAACCCAACAAACCTTGTCTGCCAGTGCCATGTCCTTAGATCAACAACCCTAGCACCTGTCCCTGGTCAGCTGACCGGAAGGACACAGGGCTCTGGGCACATCTAACCCCCAGGGCTGGGGCTGGCATAGAGCATTCTCTGGCAGCTGATAGAGAAGAAGTTCCTGCAGGAAAGGAAAGAAAGGATCTGTGACAGTTTGGCTGCCTGAGATTCTGCTAGTGCTACTGTACTACTTACTAAGTTATTACTAGGCCTGTGCGAGTAGGCAGGTATTTGATCCGGCTTCGGTTCCAGCTACTTCAGATGCCAGCAATCTGATCTGGAGCTCCAGACTAGGTTTTGGCTTTGATCCGGCCGAAGCAGCTCTGAAGCTTTGGAGTTGCCTCGGAGATCTGGCCATAGGGTATAATGGGGAATCAATGAAATATCTATAACTTTGTTGTTTCTTGTCTGATTTGGATGAAACATGCAGGGCTGGTAGCCTCTGCTGTGTGCATAAAGTCTGTCAAGCTTCAAGAAGATCGGTGCAGGTGTTTGGGGGAACTGTACCCCAAATTCTTGAAAGCAAAACTCATGTCACATGTATGTGTTACACTACAGGGAGGTAAGAACTACAGGGCTGATAGACTCTGGGGAGGCCACAAAGTCAAGTTTCAACGATATAGGTGCAGGAGTTTGGGAGAAACTGCACCCCAAATTCTTGAAAGCAAAACTCCTGTCATCTCTATGTGTTACACCACAATGTGGTGAAAACTGCAGGGGTAGTAGCCCCTGCTCAGGCCACAAAGGCTGCCAAGTTTCAAGGAGATAAGTGCAGGGGCTTGGGGGAAACTGCACCTCAAGCTGCAGACAAACAAAACTTGTGACATGGGTGACACTGTGTGTTAAGGCACAGCAGGGTGAAAGCTGCAGCCCTGCTAGCCCCTGCTGAGGCCACGAAGCCTGCCAGCTATCGAAGAGATAGGTGGAGGGCTTCAGGGTTCTGGGGCCCTGCACCTCTGGCTCCTGACAGCAAAACTCATGACATGGGTGCTTGTGTAACTGACTGTATCTTGGGGCAGTTGATTATCTGTATTGATTATTTCCTCTTCTTAGTCTGTCTGTGGTTTTGTAGGTGTTAGTCCATGCTTGTTAAGTCATTATGTAGTTCTAGGTACTGTGTACTGAGCTTGTCCCTGAGTGAATCATGACTGATTGGTAACTGGTAACACAGTAGCTTAGCAGCCAGGCTTGCAGGAGTTCCCCCCCCCGCA
>NW_005842118.1:137359-153317 GCF_000455745.1 Alligator sinensis | reverse complement strand
TGGTTGAGCGGTTGCAGGGTTCCATGGCTTCGCCAGTGGCTACTATCCCTGCAGTTTTCAGTCCGCTGTGCCTTAACACACAGGGTCATCTATGTCACGAGTTTAGCAGTTTGAGGAGCAGTTCCGCACAAACCCCTGAATCACTCTCCTGGAAATTTGTCAGGATTTTTGGGCTCACCAGGGGCTACCACCCCTGCAGTTTTCACCGCCCTCCCCACACCCCGTGGTGTAACATATACACGTGACATGAGTTTTGCTTTCATGAATTTGCTCTGCAGTTCCTCCAGAACCCCTATACTGATCTTCTTGAAACTTGGCAGACTTCATGCCCTAAGCAAAGGCTACCATCTCTGAAAATGTCATCAAAATCGGACAAAAAACAACAAAGGTATAGATATTTCATTGATTCCCCATTATACCCTATGGCCGGGTCTCCAAATCAGCTCTGAAGCTTTTCCGAAGCACTTTGGAAACGCCAAACTTCTTTGGAAAGCCTAATAAAGCCAGTGCTCTGATCTGGACATGCTGTTTCAGATGCCAAAGTGTCCAAAGCTTCTCTGGATCTGAAGCAGGGTCCAAAACCTTACACATCCCTAGTTATTACCTGTTGTCATTTAAAGTGGTGGCCCGAGATGAGGCTGTAGGAGAGGAGGAGGCCTCATTGGGGCACACTACCGTGTCATGTAGAGGCCCCAGTACCAGTGAGGGCACACCTTAACACACACACACAGCCACACACATCATGAGTTTTGCTTGTCAGCAGCTTGAGATGAAGTTTCCCAGAAACCACTGCACCTATCCCCTTGAAACTTGGCAGGCTTCATGTCATAAAAAGGAGTCACCATCCATGCTTTTTTAAATCAAAATCTGCCAAAAAATATCAGAGTTATAGGCAGTTTTGTACTTCACCATTATAGCCTGTGGGCAAAATGTCAAAACAGAGTCAAAACAGCAAAACAGTTTCAACAAAACAAAATGCTGTCCCACTGGAATGGCAAAACAGAAGTCAAAACAAAATGGTGCTGTTTTGCACAGCCTACTTTTTAACTATTCCGTTAGCATCCCTCTTCAAAACACTCCCTATGCTGAGAAACTGTGTGATGATATCAGTTCTACTGCTGCAAGAAGCATTTCCCTCTCACTGTCTTACAGAGCTTTACTATACTCTCTCCTCTTACCTTGTAATCCTCTCGCCTTGAAAATGTTTGAGAAAACACTCTTTTTACTCTAAATGTGTGCTTTGTGTGAAGGACTCTTAAGTATGCACTAGAGCAGTTCATAGCTTGTCACTGTAATTATTCAAAGGTTTTGCCTAGTCCCTAAATAAATCTTTTGACTTTTAAAAATAATTAACTCCTTTCTTCCCACACTTACATGCAACTTCCATTTCTTGACATTGGATTACATTAGAAAAATACTTAACAGAAATGATTGCATAACATGATGAAAGCAAGCATTTTGTTTACTCCAGGTAGATAGAGGTTGGCTTTATGACCTCAAGTATGAAGGGTAAGAGACTTACACATGTTGATTCTAGTAAATACTTAAATTGAGCATCATCCTGCATCCCATTATTTTTTCTGTGTGTTTATGCTAGTAGTTTCATCAAAATAATGGGGGCTACATGTGGAAGTATTGCAATGAGCAAAATAATTCTCAAAGACAGGCATTTTCCTGTGATTTCTTTGTTGTTATACCCCTTTTTAAAGCAATCTATTCCTCTTTCTTAAAACAATGGTGGTTTAAATATACTGGAACAAGGTAGATTTTGCACAAGTCTTTCAATATTGTATGATATGTTATATAAAGCAATCTCTCTTTCTGTAACTGAAAGGTAACTAACTCTGGAATGAAACACAGCAACTGTTTAACAGCACCCAGGAGGGACAGAAAGTAAAGAACGCCCTATTTAAATTAAACTTATGAATTCAAGTGAAAGGTGAATTTCAGGTAAGTATAGTGTGGGGTTTATTTCTGCTATGCCAAATGCATAAGATTCTCAGTTTGTATTGCATTGTGCAACATCACAATTTTTTTTTTTTACCGATTTCATTGAAGGGTTTTAGACATAAGGATTTGAATATTATTTTGGAACAACTTAGCTGTGCATGCCAAAGATGCAACAGCATGTTAAGCAAGGACATAGTGCAAAACTAGTTACTAAGAATATTTTTAATTTTTTTTTGTTTTTTGTTTATATTACTTTATTTACTCAAATATATGACAAGGTCTCCACTGCACCCTCCCCACTCCCCACCCCATCCCCCCAGTCAGCCTGTGGGGGGAAAGCTCTGTGTTTTACATTCACATACAATGAAACCTCATGAAATACACTGTCTATCATTAACTGCTGACAAAAGCAGCATGTGATCAGTAATGGAAACCAAACATGAAGTTGATTAAATACAACCAAAACTGAGCATAACTGTGAAACACATGACCCCACTCTGGGCAAGCATACAGATGGGAATTATTATTATTACAAAACAACTAAAATAAACTACATTAACACAAAGCTTGACACCCTACACTACAACAATACCTTATTCTTCTTCCACTCCTTTGCACTATTGTGATGGTGGCACTTATGATGCCCTTTTGTATCCTCCTATAATCTCCCAAAGAACTATACATACCCAGACTTTCCCATCTGCCACATCTTGGATGTTATTATTATATGTTCTAATTTATGATGTCAGTAGTTGGGAGCGTTATTATATATAGTTCGGGTTTTTTTGTTTTTTGTTTTTTGGGGTTTTTTTGTTTTGTTTTTTGTGCCTCTATTAGGGGTCCCAGTATTAAAGAGGAATACCTTGCTCATCTTCTCAACTATCCACACGCACTCGCTGATATATATATATATATTCACAGTTTGACTCAGATTAACACTTATCTTTATTTTTATCTTTTATCACTCTATACAAACTTTCTTTACTTTTACGCAGAAGTTGTCCGTTTATATCCTTTTCCTTTTTTTTTCTTTCCCTTTAGCCTTATCAGTCATATTGACTTTGTAATTGTATCTATATAATGTTCTTATGTAACTGCTATCAATGTGGCTGGACTGAACTTAGTATTAGAAAATGAAGTCTCTTTCTCTCTTTTTCAGCTGTTTATCTTTTTGGGTGGGCTTTTATCTTCAAAACCCGCCATATACGTTCTCTTTATTTTATTGCTATAAGTGTGTACCTTTTATCCTGCATGTGCCTGAAGCCTTGAATCTTCATGACAGACACTCAGATGCTGTCTCCAAGCTTGAGAGAGTGGGTCAATTCACTCTCTTCTTTTCTTTGTTTACATTCCAGGGAAGCAGCCAGATGCGTCCCGTGGTGTGTCTCCTCTTCCTCGGAGCTCCGCTCTCTTCGGCATCGTAAGAAGTCTTGAGGTAAGTCTCTTATCCCCTGGGGATCCTCTTTCTCTCTCTTTTCCTCTTTCAGCCCCTCTCTCTTTTCCTTTTGAAACTCCCGTCTCCTCTCTTTTTTCTGCTGTTGGAGCTTCCATCCTAATATGGTAATGGCTCCGGAAGCAGCATTCTCTGGCTCTTTTTGCCACATCGGTGTTTACTCTTTCACAACTATTAACACACAATCTTCTCACGAATCACCCCCAACCCAAGAGGAAGCAGCAACTTTCACTCCGTCCTGTTGTCTTTTTCAAATAAACACTGCCATTCTGTTTTCCTCAATATCCTGTTCCATATCATCTGCATTTTGATCCATATATTCTACTAATTCATAAATTACCAACTCCAAACATTCTCTTAGGGTGAAAGCCAGTCCCTTAAACAGTAGGTTTGTCACCTTGTATATCACTACTATTGCACAAAGTAGTATGGTTCTCAGTCTCTAGTGCATCTAGTCCTTTAGGCATTACATACAACACCATTTCATATGCTAAGTCACAGTTCATATCAATTACCCTGACAAAAATGACACACTCCTTCCCATTGCCCATTTGTGCAAGGGGTATCTCAAAATACATAGAATACACATTCTTCAGCCCCACATCCCTCTCTTGGGCATGCCACCAATCTTACCAAGCCACATTTATGCTGAATGCCCCTCACAAGAAGTAAACGCATATCTGCCTCTGTACTCCTTATCTGTTGCCATGTTGATGGATATACCACTTCTGTGTAAAGAACGAATGACAAGAGTATGGTTTTCACTGTAGCCATTTGCCCATGAAAGATAACAGTCCACCAATCCACAATCCCAATATTTGTTTTACCAGTGGTGATGCATAGTGGGTGCATGGAGGTGTATGTGCACCCCCTGAGAGTGCTGGTGCACCCCCTGACAGCCAGTATTCCCCACTTAGGCAACAGGCAGGGGGGGCAGGCAAGAATGCTGGTGTCCCCCCTGAGAGTGCCAACCAGGGAACAGGGGCACCAGGAAGAGCAATCCCAGTGGTCACCCCATGGCCTATTGTACAAACCGTAGGGGGGGTGTTCCCCCACTGCTGATCTTGCTGACCTGGAAGTGCCAATAGTCCCAGTCAACACAATTAGCCACAGGAGGCCCCCCACCCCTTGTTGGCACAATCGGGCATGGGGGGAACCCCCCCCCGATCTCTAAGTGGATGCTGGGGGGAAGGAACCCCCCCCCCCCCCCCCGACTCAGGAGGCACCAGGCACACCTGTTCTCTCTCTTATCTCCAACTTTTCCCATACATTTGTTCCTTCCCCTCCAGCATTCATTAGGATCCCCAAGATCTTGATTACATCCTCTACCACCCAAAGCCTGAACTTATGTAAATTCTCCCCATTCCCCACCCTCATCAATGTACTTTTCATTTTATTTAATTTTACCCCTGACACTTCACTGTAGTTCTCAGTATGCTTCAATACCCTCTCAATTGATATGTTGTCCTGAGCCATTACGTTCACAGTATCCATGTAGAGTATACATTTAATGTCTCCTCCTCCTCCTGGTATCTTCACACCACTTATCAGCTTATTATCATGAGTCCCCTGTGCCAATGGCTCCATTACACACACAAAAGTATAGTGCAGTAGGCAACTCTGTCTTACCCCTATTTGTATGGGGAATGCTTTGCTCAAGTAACCATTTACCAGTACTTGACTTTCTGCTGTACTATATAGCACTTTAACCGATCTGATCATCTTTGCTGGAAACCCCATTATAGCAGGGCACTGGGGTGTGCTGTGGTACACCTGCTCCCTTAAGTGAGCAAGCAGCCAGAGAGGACACTTGCAGGTGGCAAAGAGGGGTGTTTAAGGGCTCACCTGACCATCAGCAGGCTGATCTGGAGCTATATAAGCCCTAGACCTAAGTTGGCGAGGCAGTCCAGCCCTGGGAGCCATGAAGTGAGGAGTTCCTAGTAGCAGAGGTCCTGAATACAGTGCAGGAAATCCACTCTGTGAGACAGGGAATGAAGGAAGGCACCTAGGGCAGAAAAAGGGTTAGTTATATGGGCAGGCAGCCCTGGTTTATGTTAAACCTAAAGGAGGCTTGAGTGCCTTCCAGAGGGCAGGTAATCATTGTTAAGTTATATTAGCAGTTTAGCCTACAGACCTGCAATGGTAGGCAAGGTTTACTTAAAGGGCCAGCAGCCTAGGAGAGGCTGAGAACAGGCCCAGGAGGGAGAGCAAGGGACTAAAAAGTAAGGATACAGGGATCTACAAGCACCAGACACAGAAATGGCTGTGAGCTGTGAGTGTGATCAGAGTCCAGGAACACATGCAGGGCTGAGAGTGACACCTAAGAAGGTCCAAAGACAGTGAGAGTACTTGTGTGTGGGACCTGGAGTTTCAGGTGCCAGGGATTGGCTGACAGTTGGAGCAGAGGGTCCACAAGCCCAGGGATAGGCTGAGAGCTGGATGAGGGTCCAAGAGTCCAGAGGGGGTCTTTACACAGGATCAGGAAACCCCTGAGATAAGAGCTGCCCCCATGTGGGCAGATGCCTTTTTGTGTGGGATAGCATCAACCAGGGGACTGCTTCTCCCTTCCACATGTGAAAATGGCTGAGCTGAGCATCTGTGTGACCACATGGGGAGAGTGGGGTTCCTCTTGGCTTTCTGCAGCATGGCAGATGAGGGTTTGGTGGCTGGGGCTGGGGTGGGAGACTCTGTTCCCCTCCTCCTCCCCCCACCCCCAGCTGGCCCACAGTGAGAAGCTTTGCTGTCTTAGCCCAGGGGAAGAGCCAACTATGTGCTGGGCTGGAGTAGTGGAGTGTAAGCTGTGTTCCAGCAGGTTACCCTGCAAGAGGGGGTGGGAGAGTGAGGTGAAAATCATCTGGGATGCTGAGGGACTACAAGGTAACTTGATTCAGGAAGGGATCTGGGACATAAGTGTGAGAGACTGGTTTAACCTAAATCAATTACGTCTGACTACATCTATCCAGATCTATCTTCAACCAGGCTCTACAATTTTGAAATCAGGCTACGCACTGAACTTCTGTTCTCTGTTACAGGTTACAACAGTTTCTGCTCGCTTATACCAGTTTAAATGTAATTTCTGTCCCTAGAGCAAGTGAAGAACAGTTGTACTGAGACAATATATTCCTTTTTATTCCCTCTAATGCCACCATACTGGAAGCAGCTGCAAAAAAAGATTATAAGCTAGAGATTCCTATTTATCCCTCTCCACTAAATAGATACCATTTCTCTGCTTGTGGAACAATCACAATAAGTGCTTGTCTAAAGGTGTAGATACTCCATTCCTGAATTTAAATTATTATATTTCAGAACAATTAATCAATTTTGGAAGTTGTCCAAGTAAGACTTCCACTTTAGCATAGAGTATCCAGATGGAAAGCTATCCCATTCATTTTCTTTATTTAAACAAGTAAAATATTAGATTTGTGGTCCACTTCATAATTTGAGTAATGGAAAAAAAAAAAACAAGAAAAAGGTCACTCCACTTTATGAATATACACTACAAAGACTCTTACTAATGCTCTTGATCTTTGGGGTAGTTACAATTATTTGGGAAACTGGAATTGACACAAATCAAAATCAAGGAATTCAGGAGGAAAATCAAAGTAGTAGTCCAAAAGCATGCAGAAGAAAAACATTTCAGCTATTTTATCACTGAAAAACTTCTAACACATTGTTTTATCCTTTAATTTTATAAAGCTGCCTCTGGTTCATACACTCAAGCTGCTTATGCACAGATATTACAATATAGTCCCTAATAATCTTAAAGAGTCCAGAAAATAATGAGTTAAGTTATTGTTTGACTTGTGTGTGTTATATTTTAAAGCTGTGCAAATGATGGTGGTTCCATTTTGCTGATGTTCAGTTTCACCTTGTAGGGGTTTTATTAAACTAAAACTGTCAAAGTGAAACCTACATAAACTGAGGTGTCTAATTCAGATTTATAAAAGGAATCACATTAAATCCATGTACAACAGCATTGTGTGTAGGCAGGTAAGATGGAAAAAAAGATGGCCTCAATTTTGATAAAAATGGTGATGGCTTGGTAACAAATTCACAAACTGTATTAGGTCTGGGCAAACTTGAACTGAATTTCAAGTTCCTTATGATACAGGAAAACAGCTGTAAAATTCTGTTCAGCATGCCCAAACTTAACTGTTAGGACATTTATCATATCCCTAGTGTATTTGAGATAATATAATAGTAGTGCTGCAGAAACTGGGCTAATACCTGAATTTAAACCACAAACATACTTGGTATGAATTAGGTATTGCCAGAAACCTGACTTGAATCCTTCTACAGTTTAATCTCTTGTCTCAACCAATCTGCTGCTAAAGCATTTACTAAAACTCTTGAAGGCTGAAGATTTATAAGCCAAAATACCGAGACCCCTTTATCTTCATGTGTGCTAGATCATATTCCTCAAATAGTATATATGTTTAATTTATGTTTTTCACTACTGAGGACAAGGATGAATTCCCCTTTGAAAATTTGGTCCACAGATTGTTTAGCTTCCTCATAATTAGTTTGGGTGGCATTTCAAAAGAAGTCAGTATTTTATGATTAATTGAAATAATTGAAATTCCCTTGAAACTTTGATTAAACCTACATTACAAATTGCAAAAAGGAAAAACCTTAACAAACATGTGCAGTATGTAATTTACATTCTAAAAATGTATTGCAAGTTAGTATGTTTAGATACCAAGGCATCTCAATAAATCATGAATAAACTAAGATGATCCAAGATGAACATGGGCCACCAATGCGAGGACACAGTCAGTAGGGCTAACTGCACCTTGTCATGCATCCACAGATGCATCACAAGCAGGGACAAGGAGGTGATCCTCCCCCTCTATGCAACACTGGTCAGGCCGCAGTTGGAGTACTGCATCCAGTTCTGGGTGCTACACTTTAAGAGGGATGGGGACAGCATTGAGAGGGTCCAAAGGAGGGTGACTCACATGATCCAGAGACAGCAGGGCAGATCCTATGAGGAGAGGCTACAGGACCTTAACTTGTTCAGCCTTCACAAAAGAAGGCTGAGAGGGGACCTGGTGGCCATCTACAAACTTACTAGGGGGACCAGTAAGGAATGGGAGAGACCTTGTTCCCCCGAGCACCTCCTGGACTAACAAGGAATAATGGCCATAAGTTGTTAGAGAGTAGGTTCAGACTAGACATTAGAAGGCACTACTTCACAGTCAGGGTGGCTAGGATCTGGAACCAACTTCCAAGAGAAGTAGTGCTGGCGCCTACCTTGGGGGTCTTTAAGAGGAGGCTTGACGATTACCTACCTGGAGTCAATTGAGCTCATTTCTCTCTCCTGCCCAGAGCAGGGGGTCAGACTAGAAGATATGCAAGGTTCCTTCTGATCCTACATCTATGAATCTATGAATAACTATTGGGAAAAACAAAAGGTTAAAATGTTGTTTTAACCTTATGGTCCAGACATTATGCAAGAAGCAAGGGATTTTTAGTGATATAATTTATTGAAATATCTGTATACTTGTGAGAAATGTTATAGTAGGGTGAAAAAGAAGGGTAGAGGTGTAACCCCATTGGCAACTTACTGTGACAAGCAGCAACAGTGTGTTTCAGGTAGAGGTGATCTACCGGTGTCAGAAAATTCATGTTGCCAATCTGGCAAGTAGAGCATATATTGTAATTGTAGCGCATATTGTAATCCAAGATGCCTGCCATAAATTCACATTTTGGTTAATATTTCAGCCTCCACATGGATTAGAAAATTAATTCTAATGACAAAACCAACATTGTATGAACCAAGGAGATCAATAGTAACACTTTCACTGTTTGGATGCACAAATGATGAGCTATTATGTATTTCTATGGGAAATGTGCTGGAAGATATTGCATTAGACATTCTAAAAGCATGTGACAAAGGAACAGAAATCATGAACACCACTACCCAGACACATCTTCATGCAGATGCTAGAGAGCTTTACTACAAACATACCCAAGTCAAAATTGAAAACGTTTAAAGATATGAAGCAGGGGTGGGCAAAATATGGCCTGTGGGCCAGATCCAGCTGATGGAGAGTCTCTGATCAGCTTGAGGCGGGTCCCCTGGTCCCACCTGGCTATGACACATCCTGCTGCCCCTGGGCACACAGTGGGACTGGAGTGGCTCTGCAGCTGGACTGCCTTTCTAGGCAGCCCAGACAGTGGCATCTCCTTCCAGCTACTGCCACTGCTGACCTCAGCCCATGGTACCATCGGGAAACCACATGTACAGCGCCTTCTCCTAACTCACCCAGGCAGGTTCAGAAGCAACAGCACTGGTGGTACTGGGCAGAAACTGTTGCTCAGTATGGGGGAAAAACAGCCCCTCCCCATCACTGCTGCCAGGCAGTTCTTGGTGCAGCCACCCAGAGCCCATGCCATGCCATGTCAGACAGTGCAGAGCAGGGGTGGGGCATGCTGGTACTGTGCACTGCTGGCAGTGGTGGAGGGGCACCACAGAGCAAGTAGGGCACTTCAGGCTCTTGTGAAGTGGGGACAGGTGCTGACTGGCACAAGGGGGCATGCATGGGGGGCTCCCATGAACACCCCACCATATCCTTAAAACCTCTCCAACAAATCTCACAACCACACTCTCCCCCATACACAATCACATACCTCACAAACATTGCACCCACCCACACCCTCCACACAAACCTCATTACCCCCCCACACACATCCATGAGTCTCTGGGGGGAGCCCTACTCACTGGTATGCACATACACTCCACCACACACACACACAGCCACCCTCCCCCCTCCACACACTCCAAAGCCCCCTAGAAAACCCATACCCACACACACACCCCACATATCCCCACAGACCCCCCACAATCCACCCACATCTAAATATACGCCTGCACCCTCTTCCACACCACTCATACACACACTTCTCCCCACAAACCCCATACCCACCCACCTATCCCTCCTCCCCCACAATATTTATGAGTGAGACTTCATTTTGATCTATTCTTCAATCACCTCTATATACATGATGCAAACACACAAAAATCAGGACAAAATCTTTTTTTAAATTAAATTAAAATATAGTATTTTGGATGTTTGATTTTTAGTATACAATTTGGTGGGGTTTTCTTCTGGTTCCAAGATAGCAAACCCCTATCCCAAAAGGAATACTTCCAGGGGCAAGAGGAGGGACTTCCAGCAGCAAAAGTCAGGGGTTATGGGGTGGGACTTCTAGTCCCAAGATAGAAACCATGAGTCGGGGTGCTTGTCAATGGAGGGGTGGGAGGAGGGCACCCTTGTGGTTCTTGATAGCTCACCAAAACTCATTAAGTGGTCCTCCAGCTGAAATAATTGCCCACTCCAATGTAAAATCAACTATGGGACAGACCAGAAAAAAGAAACAGATGCATAATACAAAGATCATCCAGTGAAGGCTACTCACAGCAATTGCAGCAGGTAGAAGGTTTGATGTGCACTCTCTCTGAAAGCAAAACTATCTGGATAACCTCAGTCATTTTTCAAATGTAACCCCCCCCCCCCAAAAAAAACAAAAAAACAAAAAACAAAAAACAACCTTGTTCAACATGGCTGACAATGCAGCCTTGTCATAGATCAGCATTGCAGTCAAATCATTAACTGTTCTACCAGATGCTACTTCCAAAAAATCAGCTATTATTATCAACAACTTCTCTCTTGTAGAGAGAATAGGAAACTGAAAATTGCACAAACATTTGGAAATTTGTCTGATTACTTTGTGCAGCAAGTGTTTGATGACTCTTCTCACAGCTGCAATTCAGTTGATGTTGTTTTCAACCGATACATATCACCAGCCATAAAGAATATTAAGGATTCAAACTACTAGGTCCGTCTGCAGAATCATTAGCAGTAGATATCTTCTGTTACTGGCATCATGGATTAGTTTCATATCCTTACCAGCAAACAAAGAAAACCTAGTTAATTTTCAAAGTGAGGAGCTTTTTAAGGAATTATGGCAATGTTTCCAAAGTGAAGGAAAGATCATTGTTGGTCATTTCATTGATGGAAAAGCAGAACACTCCAGCTCATGTGATGTTTTGCAAATGCATTCATAGCAAGAAGATGAAGACACAATAATTCTTACATGGCAAACATGCAGTCAGCCAGGGATACTCCTCTCTAGTATTCTCTTGCAATGACACGGATGTACTGGTCCTTCTTCTATGGCAGAATCTTACACCTAATGTTTAGATGAAGAGAAGCAACCAGTAAAATTCATTCCAGTTCATGATACTGTATCAGAATTCCCTGAGACAGCCTGTGCATCTCTAATTAGATTCCAGCCTCACTGGTTGTGACACCACCAGCCACTTCACTGGTGTGACTGGGGACCTTCTCTGAGACTACATCTTGATTTTTCTGCCACGACTTGAATGTTATGATAATATATTAAGCAGGAGGCTTCCCATTCTTTGCCCTGGGACCACAGCATGCCTGTCTCACACTGCTCTCCACACTTACCCACCAGATGGTGGGGGCTGGGGTTAAGGCGCCCCTACCCACCTTTCAGCAGGTTGGTAACTGGTCTGGTATTTCTTGGGGGCTGTCCTTCCACAGACAGTTCTGCCAGATCTCCCTTCCCTGGCAGGGTGCAGTTTCAGGTCATGCCCAGGACCAGGAGCTCCAGCCATCCCCATAACTCCTGCCCTTACCTCCAAGATGTTCATGAGCAGCAGATCAGCTGGATGTTGTCTCCTTGGATGCTTGCAGCAAACTGGTGCCCCAGCCTGTGTGTGTTGGGTCCTAAAATGGCCACCCTGATCAAGCATCTGTCAGCTGCCTGCCTGCTGCCCCTGAAGTGGCAGGCACCCAAAGGTGTACTACCACAAGTGGTCACACTAAGAAAACTACTTGGAAAGTGCTTGTTCAACATCCACATGTATTGGCAGGTCTGGGAACTAGGCCTGATGTTGATAAGGATTTCTACAATTGTGTAAAAAAGTTTGTTGTCTTGATGTAGTAGCTTTCAACATCTTTGACAATACTTCTGGATGTTAGGGTGAAATTGTTCCATCAAGAAAAAGCTTGGGATAAACTTCTGCCTACATATGACTCCCTTGTGCAACATGAAAGTCTAATGTGGTGAAGTGCACTTGAACCTAATCCACAATTGCTGTCACCTGACCAGTGTGACTGGTAAGCTGAAAATGATAGTTATGTTCCTATCATAAACACATTTGAATCGTTATCAGCAGAATACCTAGATAACAATTTACAAGTGCAAGATGGAATGCTGGGGACCAGCATGCTAATGCAAGCATGTTAATTTTCCATGCACTCCTGCCTGTGAGTACTGTGAGACAGCATGTTACAATACATATAATAACTACAGGGATTCAGAAACAGATTTAGAAATGGATTCAAGTGATGAAGAGATCTGAAAAACTGCAATTACCCATGGTATTAATGTTAAATATACCATTGTATTACCACCAGATTAGTCTATTACATTTTCCTATTGCCTTGAGACAAACATATCTCTGTGTGTTTCATTGTCATTGAGTTATGAATTATCTGACTTATCCACATTCTTAATTTTTTTAAGTATTATCTTATGAAATACAACTTAAACAAGTAGGCTAGCCTGAGTTAAAATGTTTCCCATACTATCGGCCTGTTATGAAATTCATACTGATAAAAATTGCAAGATTTTCATATTAGAATATTGTTTACTGGGTATTTAATTACATTGTGTCAATGCATACTTGCTAATGTGTCAGCCATATTGGAATCCATGTGGCTACCATGACAGAAATGTTATGACTGATCTCAGTTCATACAATGTTGGTTTCCTCATTGGAATTAATTTTCTAACCCTAGTGGGAGCTGAAATATGGACCAAAATATGAATTTGTGGCAGTCATCATGCAATATGGTAGCTATACACACTGCTTACCAGATTGGCAACATGAATTTTCTGACACAGGTAGATCACCTCTACCTGAAACACAGTGTTGCTGCTTGTGGCAATGAGTTGCCAAAGACAACAAAATCTAGAGACCTTATTTTTCAATTCATACCCCATTATCAGACAAGCATTCAGGCACAAACTGCCCTTCTTCAGGTCTGGGCCCTGAAAGCCTCTCTAACATCTTTCACAATCATACAAGTGGTTCGGTTAAAGATATCACCAAAAAGACCCTTTGCGTTTCTCACACTGTCTGTACAATCCAGGTTAAAACAACACTCCAAATCTATTACAGCAGGGGCGGGCAATTATTTTGGATGGAGGACCGCTTACTGAGTTTTGGCAAGCCATCAAGGGCCGCATGACAGGCAGCCAGGGGCAGATAAATATTAATTTTCTAAAATATTTAGGGGCCACACAGGCTGGATAGAATGGCCTGGTGGGCTGCATTTTGCCCACCCCTGTACTACAGCATGGAGGATATTTAAATTTGTTGCCTACAAAGGAAAATCCACAACATGAAGCAAAAAAAAAAAAAAAGGCAGGCTACTCAATGACATCTTCTTTCTAAGCATGTCCAATAACTATATCATCATTCCCATGGGACTTACCACCTGTAGCTCTGTGGCTAATACACACAACTCCAAATATGCTACACAACTATGCAGAAATCCTTAAGGAAAAAAAAAACAACCCACACTATTTTTTTAAACTAACCTACTTCAAAAAGGATCTGTCTAAACAGGATGTATTTCCATACTCCATTGCAGTAAAAGAAATAAACTCAGAGACATATTTTTCTTATACTGCAGAACCAGGATTTTTACCAAAAACACATGATAGCCATCTAAGGCCAGACCTAAAACAGGCCTGAAATCTTAACATTGCTCCCAACTATACATTGGTATAATGAAAGAAGAAATAACAATGAAAAGTGCTTTTTATATAATAGGAAAAGGCAATTCCATGCCTTAGAAGGTAAAGAGGAAAAACAAATGAGAAAGAGGACTAGGATTATGAATGTTGTACAGTATTTGTTAAATTGTTGCAGTATTCATTTTTGTCCGGATATTTGAAAGGGTGGAGTTCTGACTAAACCCACTGAAATCAAAGGAGCTTGGGGTAATGCTTTGATCTTTGAAAATACAAGACAAATCCATCCCAGAAAGAAAGAAAGAAAGAAAGAAAGAAAGAAAGACTATTACTTTTTAACTACTTTATTTCAGGGAAGGTCAGGTACAGAAAGCAAAAAACCCATGAAACCACACCAAAGAGAAACCAGTCCAGTACATTCAGAACATCACACCATGACAAACACCTTCCTAGTAGTACACGTCGTGCCTAGCATGCCATTATAGCCCTCAAGAAACAAACAGTTCCACTCTTCCCTGTCCTATAGTACACGTGCAAAAAACCTTCAGCATTTCACCCCGAGAAAAACAAAAGCAGCCTGGCGAGGGCCCAGGGCATGGCACAAGCCGGAAGCCACAGTCCACCACTGCACCCGCCCGGTTGCCCAGACTGGTCAAGACATCAGAGCGCGTGTTTGAGACGGCCGTCCTCCATGTGGCACAGTGCTCCTTCAAGGGCCCAGAGTGCCTCAAAGGCAGGCACCCCCCGCAGGAGCGCAGTGTGCTCAAACTCCAGCGAGAGGCGCGCCTGCACTAGGAGGCTGAAGAGCCGCGGAGCATCATCTGACAGCCGGGCCGGGGGCGGGAAAGCCGGTTGCGGCGGCTCTTGAGGACAGCCATCTTGGCCTGGCCCAGCAAGAAGTTGGCCAGGCAGAAGGTGCCCCGCTCAGCCGCCCGGTATGCGTAAGAGCACACATAGGTGGCTCCGAGAGGCTCCTGCCCAGTGCCCACAGCGACGGCTCGAGGGTGGCAAAGAGAAGCCACAGGTGGGGACAGTCCAGGAAGGCATGAAAGAGATCCTCCTCCACGCCCAAAGGGCAGAAGGGGCAGGCCATCGAGGCGGCTGGATCCAAGTGGGACGGTGTGGGGCGTGAGGTTCCAGTGCGCCGCCCGCCACTGCAGGTTGCCAGTCTTCTTGGCGGTTAGTGGCTTATACAATGTGTGCCACGCCGGGTGGGCCGGTGGGGAAGCCGGTGGCCCCAGGCGCCATCGCCATGGTGTATCGGGGCGGCCCGCCAACACCTGAGCATGGTGGACGCAAACCACCCAGGCATACAAGCTTCTATGCAACAGAGAAGCAAAGGGACAACCCGTGTCACTATCAGGAGGCCACACCAGGCACCGCCGCCACATGGTGTCAGGTCAGCGGGCCAGCACCTGGGCGGGCTGGGTGCGCACCACCCATGCGTAGAGGCCTTTGCAGGGCAGGGTGCCAAAAGGGCAGCTCGTATTGCTGCTGGTGGGCACCGGGACCCTGAGCAGAGTGTTGGGCTGCTTGGCCAGCTCGCCGGGTACCGCTGGGATGACGGGCAGCGGTGGGAAAGCATTGCGTGCGGTGTCGGCGGTGGGGAGGGTCCAGCGAGCCTGGAGATACACTTCCAGGGCAGTCGCTGCTTCCATCGGTAGGGCGCCCCTGACAGTCCGCAGAAGCTGGCCCACGGTGCGGACGGAGCACAGCGCCAGCTGGGCAGCCAGGGCTTTGGGTTATAGCCCGGCCGAC
>NW_005842118.1:96818-137294 GCF_000455745.1 Alligator sinensis | reverse complement strand
ACACGCGGCAGGGCCGGGTTGTAGACCAGGGGCTCCCGAAGCAGGTGCAGGAACCGCAGGTGCCTGGCCTGGGGACAGAGATGGAAAGCCGCCCACCAGGCCCGCACCATGCTGCAGTAGAATGGGGGAAGGACCGCCCCTTTGAGGAAGGTGAGTTCCAGCAGAAACAGCTCCCAGTCAAAGCCGAGGCCCCCCACTCGCTGCAGGAATCGGCACGCCAGCTGCCGCCACGGGAGGGGGCCTTCAACGTACAGGAGCTGTTGGAGGGCCTGCAGCCGGTAGGCGGCCACCCTGCTGGCCAGGTCGATCATGCCTTGGCCCCCCTCACTGGCGGGCAGGTAGAGGGCAGCTCGTGGGAGCCAGTGGCATCCGTCCCACAGGAAGTCCACCAGGAGCCACTACAGTCTCTCCAGGAGCTCTGGTGGAGGGTCCCACACCGCGCAGCGGTGCCACAGGGTCACCGCCGCCAGGTTGTTGACAACGAGGACCCAGCCGCGGTAAGAGAAGGCGGGCAGGCACCAGCGCCAGCGCTGAAGGCGGGCCTCCACTCCCTCCACCAGGTCCTCCCAGTTGTGGGCTGCAAAGGCCGGCGGCCCCAGGAACACTCCCAGGGCTTTGAGGCCTTTCCGGCACCAGGCGAGGCCTCCCAGCAGGTTCGGAGGCAGCGTGCCGGCCCATGTCCCGAGCAGGAAGGTGTCGCTCTTGCCCCAGTTAATGCGGGCTGACGCGGCGAGCTCGTAGGCATGTTGGCAATCCACCAGGGACTGCACATCCTCCTGGCTGCCCAGGAAGATGGTCACATTGTCCGCATACGACGTCAGCCAGATCGGGGGGCCGGTGGTGGGGTCTGGTGCTGGTGGCAGGGCTAGGCCAGTCAGGCAACATTGCAGAGCGTGCAGCAATGGTTTGATGGCCAGGGCGTACAGCATGCCCGACAGGGGGCAGCCCTGGCATATGCCGCGGTGCATGGGGAACGGGGAGCAAGAGGCATGGTGGTACAGGAGCCTGAGCGCCGCGGTGAAGAGCGGCCCGAAGCCAAAGGCCTCGAGGGTGCCGAGCAGGTACCGGTGGTCGAAGGCCTTCTCCTGGTCCAGGGAGACCACGCCGATGTCCAGGACAAAAAGCTCTGCGGCCGTGAGCAGGTCACACAGCAGAAACAAGTTGTCCTGGATGGTTCTGCCCGGCACACAGTAGCTCTGCTCGGGCCCGATGACAGAGGCCATGACGGTATGGAGGCGGTTTGCCAGCGCCTTGGCCAGGACCTTGTAGTCAGTGCACAGGACGGAGACGGGCCGCCAGTTCTTCAGGCAGCTGAGTTCCCCCTTCTTGGGCAGCAGGGTGAATACTGCCCGGCGGCAGCTGGTCAGCAGGGTCCCATCAGTGAGGCTCTCGCAGAAGATGCGGAGGAGGCTGGGCCCGAAGAGGGGCCAGAAGGCTCTGTAAAATTCCACGGGCAGGCCGTCAAGGCCCAGGGCCCTGCCCGAGGCAAGCCCCACCCACCGCAGCCTCCAGCTCCGCCAGGGAGAGTTCGCGCTCAACCTGCGAAGTGCCCAGGCTCGGCAGGTCCTGATGCAGCTGCTCAGCGGCCCGCGGACAAATGGGCTCAGCCGCAAACAAGTCCCGATAGAAGGCGACAGCATGCTCCCGCACTTCAGCTGGGTCCATGAGCAGCTGTCCCTCTGGGGTTTTGAGGTGGTTCAGTGTCTTTGCCATGGCCCGCCGCCTCTCCAGGCCGAAGAAGAAGCCGGTCAGAGCATCGGCCTCTGCCAGCTCCTGGCAGCGGACACATACCCGCGCACGGCAGGCTGCGCCCTCCGCCAGCTCTCGCAGGCATTTCTTGCGGGAGTGAAGGCTCTCAAGGAGTGCGGCATCATTGCCCGCGCAGAGCAGGGCTGCCTCAAGCTCCGCCACGTCCTCCTCCAGCTCCTGGGTGCAGCGGCGAAGTTCACTTGCCGCCAGCTGGCAATACTGCTGGCAGAACACCCGGATCTGGACCTTCCCCATGTCCCACCACAGGCACCAGGAGGAGTAGTCTGCTCGCGCTGCCTCCCAGCTCCTCCAGAGGTGGGCGAAGCAGTCCCTGAAGTGGGTGTCCTGCAGCAGGCTGACGTTGAGGCACCAGTAAGGGGCCTGCATGCATGGTCTGCCAGGCAGGCTCAGTTCACAGCAGACCAAGGCATGATCTGAGAGGCCTGATGGAATGATGCGACTGCTGCGCAGTAACGGCAGGGGGGGGCGGGCCGGGGGGGGGGGGGGGGGGGGGGGGGTGTAGAGGTGGTGGAGGCAGGCCATGGCGAGCCCGCTGGCACTCATCTTTGCCCAGGTATACTGTCGCGCGTCAGCGTGGAGGACCCGCCAGGCGTCAACGAGATCCGCCCGCCTCCAGCACAGTCCGCAGCTTGCGGGCCGAAAGAAAGAAAGTATTATTTGTGGCAGGGAGATCCAAGGGCTGATAATTTTGAAGATTGGTGCATGGCACTTGGGGGGGCGGGGAGGGGGGTTCTTTTGGTTTCCTATGAAACAGAAAAAAATCACTGGAAATTAATAATAAATAAATTACATGTAGAAACCAAACAGTTAATGGCTCAGCTGAAGTGACTTATTAAGCTTTACTGAGTGCTATTTTGCACTACCAGAATGGTACAAAGCCATTTCAGTATGCCAGTGAATCTAGCCCCATATTTCTGTTTTCACCTGTTAAACATTAAGATTAAAAATGAGACAGATTCTTAATCTTTCTTTGCAAAAGTTATGTTTTTTGCTATGTCATTCTGCACACAATAAAACATTATATTATGTTTATATTATGCATGACATTGATTTCAAAACAAAAACAACAACATCTTATCCTTAACTACTTTGTGTACTGCATGGATTTTTGTTTTAGAGATGCGTTCTAAACAGTATACTGGACCCAATCCCTCCTTGAAGGAATTCTCAGTTTAATCACTGGTTTAGTATAGACTCATTATACTGATTTTATATGGAGATGTCCACTCTATCAGGATGCTCAAAGATGGACACTTTAAACCTCCTTTGTGCCTCTACAACAGCACAAAATATACTGACTAGACCAGAGCACATGTTTTTAGTAATTTTTAAACAACAAGCATGTCGTTTTTATCTGTACAGGATGCTCCATTTTTTTAGGTAAATGATAATTAGTATACAGATAGAAATGGCCTTGTTTACTGTAAACTTAAAGCTATAAAAAGTCTGTTCTTTAAAGAAATCAAACCATACGTGAAAGCCAAAAAAAGTCATTAAAAAAAAAGGAGGCAAGAACTTAATATGGACAGTCTGCCAGATACTACGGGTGTTTCAGAGAAAAAAGTTGTCCCAAATCAGAGGCCAAATCACCAAATCTGAATTGAATCAGGAGACAAAAAATCCCCTCTGAATAGATTTGTAGGCTCCGGATTGGTTCAGAAAAGATTTGAGAAAAGATTTGGAGATTTGGAAGGCAGTCTTTCAGGGGAACAAAAACTGAGAAGAGGGACGTGGAGCAGTCAGGGGAGGGGGGAACTGATATCTGCAACTGGCCAGTGACTGTGATCTTTCCCTGAGTCTCCATCCAATCACAGTGCTCTGGGGAAGGGACATAGGAACAGCTACCATCCCCGTAATTTTTATCCCACTGGAACTTAATACATGCACAAAGTCACACAGCATGAGTTTTGCTTCGAACTGTTTGAGGTGCAGTTTCCCAGAAACCTCTGCACCTAGCTCCTTGAAACTTGGCAGGCCTCATGTTCTCATAAGGTGCTACCATGCCTGCTGTTTTCATCCAAATCTTCCTTAATACACATACATTACATAAGTTTTACTTCAAACAGTTAGAGGTGCAGTTTCCCAGAAACCCCTGCACCTATCTTCTTGAAACATCGCAGCCCCTCAGAAAGGCTATCATTTCTGCTGTTTCCATCCAAATATGCCAAAACATGACAGTTATAGGTATTTCAGTGATTCCCCATTATAGTCTATGGCCAAATCATCAAATCTCTCCGAATCAGCGCTGAATCTTCCAAACCTAATTCGGCCAAATCAATTTGGGACAGTGATCCAAATCTCTGAATTGAATTACTGTCCTCCAAATTGGCCAAATCCAAATCAAATACTTCCCTATTTGCACAGGCCTAGAGATACAACTACAGATAAGTTTTCTAACCTGATATGGAGCATAGAGTATATGTCTGTATTTATAAATACAGAATAGCAAATGCACTTTTATGGGGGACAGTAATAAAACAATGGGGTAATTAGGAGGGGTAACCAGGTCAGCAGCCCCAGGCACTCCTTTGCTGCAGGGGAGGGCAGAGTTAAAAAATAGCCACTGCCACAGCTGGTGGCTGGCCCTACCATCACTGTTGGCAGCTCATCAGCCAGAGCTACCCCATGCACCAGTGCTCCCCAGGGCACAGAGCTGCCCTGTTACACTTCTACATTAGAATGTGAATCATCAGGGGAAAAAAGAAAACTATTTTCTAAAAATCAAGATAATGTAAATGGTAGAGCAGAAAAGCAACTTAGTGGATGCAAGACTGATCTTTTTAATAAGGATTTCATGAAAATGCAATAGGAGGTTATTAGACATTTTACCTAAACATAGAGGGGAGAATGGAATTATGATACATGCAGCAAAGGTTGTTTTTTGGGGGTTTTTTTAAATTAAGAACTTGGAAATGTTCTGCAATATTAGTCATTTATTAGCCATTTTTTATTTTTCCAAGAAGCAGAAAAAAAGACACCATTATTCCAAATGATGTCAGTAATATAAATTTTCACAGGAGTTTAAATCACATTCGGAGCACCATAGCTATCTGAGCATGCAACTAAACTGCCCCTGCATTTCTCTACACATTTCATATTGTTAGTTTTTCACATGCCATGTATAACGTTTGAAAGGCTTTTAGGAAAAAAACAAACAAACAAGTCATACTCTTTTACTGCTCTCAGTTTTACTTTTACTGAAAAGTGATATTTGTGATTCTTTATAAGGTTCTAAAACCAATCTTACAGAATGAACTTAACATCCACAGGAATTTTATTGTGTAAATATAGAGGCCAAAATTACAGGTAGTTCCGGCCTCTATATTTACACATTTCATCATTCTTCTATTTGCAAACAATTGTGGGTAAAATTGGGGTTTACAATCTAGGGGCTTGTTTCTCATTTTATATAAAGAGGTATAGCCTGGCATCTGTGTAATCTGAGGACAGAACACTGTTATTGTTATTAGGTGCCATTTTACATCCACTTCCTGAAGGACAGTGAGAAATTTAGAAAAGGCTCTGTGACTGGGGGCTCACAGGTTTCATCTGACTCCTGAGGGATTAACCAGTGGCCTCTGGCCTCCTCCAGCATTTATACACATTTTTTTTCATGACATGACATGCTGGAGATCTGCTGCTTTGGACAGACTCAGTTAATTGAGTCTGTTCCTCACGCAAGCTGATGAGCACCACATTGTGCCACATGTAGTTGTATAAGTAGTGAAATGAGTGTTGGTATGCATAAAATGGCAGCAGTGCACTTTTGACCTAAAGCACCTCTGGTGAATTTTAATTCAAAAGTGCAACGCCACCATTTGCTCAGTGCTGATAAGCATTGCAGCACTGGGCACTTTTCAAGTGCCCGGTGCTGTGGCACTTACATGTGTAAAAATGTTCCCTGTCTAGGCAGTGCTCTAGTTGCTGCAACTCAACATGAATTCTTTGGGCTCCCCCTCCTCCTCCATGTTCTTCTGCTTCCCCTGCCTCTGTGGGTGCAAGGAAGCCCACAGTCATGTGGCTTAAGAGGACCTGGCGACCCCATGCTGTGCACTGCTTCCAGAATAGTACAGTGGATTTGTGCCCACCACACAACACAGTGAAGGGTACATGGTGTGGTGTAGGATGCAGGGTACAGGGTTGATAACAGGATTCAGTAGATAGGGTGTCTGCTGCACAGTGCAGTGGGGAGGTGCCATATAAGAAATAAGAACTGTCATTTACTGGGTCAAACCATAGGTCCCTCTTTGGGGGCTGGACCCAATGATCTTGCGAGGTCCCTTCTAGCTGTAATGTCTATGTATCTTACCAAGTATCCTGTGTTACACAGTGGCAGAGAGTGAACACTGAAAAGGAGAGTGTGAACAGGGTATGACTAGGGTTTTTCCTCTGTTCCTCTCTTACATGCAGCCTCCAGTATTTAAGGTTTAGGAAGTTCCGATTCAGAGGCGGTACCCCTAACTCCCATGATCAAAAGCTACTGAAGTGCCTTTCCAACAAGACATTGTCCAATCACTTTTTAAATCTAGCTTAACTGTCAGTTTGCTCAATATCTGCTGGCCACACACTAATTGCACACTGTGTGAAAAAATCCTTTTGTTAATTTTAAACTTATTACCTACTAGTTTCATTTTGTGACCCCGCCTTGTATTGAGAGAGAGAGAGTAAATAATAAATCCCAATTGACTTTCTTTTCACAATTTTGTAAACCCGCTTCATGTCCCCCTTAAGCATATCTTTTCTAAAATGAATAGACCTAGCCTCTTTTGTCTCTCCAAATATGGAAGCCCCTTCATACCACTAGTCATCCTTGTTGCCTTTCTCTAGTTCTATATTGTTTTTGAGGTGTGGGGACCACAACTGAGTGCAGTATTCAAGGTATGGATGCACCATGGATTTATGAAAGGGCATAATGATGAATTCTATTTTGTTTATAATTCTGTTCTTAATAATCCATAACATTTTGTCTGGTTTTTTGACATTTGCTGAGCACTGAGCAGATATTTTAAGTGAACTGTCCACAATGACCTCCAGATCTCTTTCTTCTATGGTAACAGCTAATGTAGAGTCCATTATAATGGAGATATAGTTTGAGTTATTTTTGCCCATGTGCATCTCTTTACACTTATCTACATTGAATTTTATATGTTATTTAGTTGCCTATTCACTCAATAGTGCCAAACCATTCTACAATTCCTCAGTCAACCTTGGTCTTTACCACTTTGAATAATCTTGTGTCATCCACAAATTTGGCATCTTTACTGCTTACCTCCTTTTCAAGATCATTTACAAATATATTAAACAGTGCTGGTCCCAAGACAGATCCCTGGAGGACCCCACTGATTACTTCTTTCCATCCTGAAAACTGACCATTCATACTTATACTTTTTTTTTTTTTATCTTTAAGCCAATTTCTAATCCATGAGTGCACACGTCCTGTAACCCCAGAACTATCTAACTTTGTTAAAAGTCTCTGATAGGAGACTTTGTCAAAGGCTTTTACCTCAGTCTTGGTCAGTTCCACTGGCTTGTCCCTAGACAGGACTGGATCTGGTGAGGAAATCTCTCTAACATCTTCCAAAGTAAAGATAAAGGCAAAGAATGCATTTAATTTCTCTGCTATGGCCCTGTCATCCTTTAGTGTGTCTTTTACACTCTGATCATCCAAAGGCCTAACCAACTCCCTGGCAGTTTTATAATATTAAATATTTTGGGACTAAATATGAATCTTATAGCTAAAGGAATACTGATGATTAGGAGGAGGAAAAATATACACTGAGCAATAAGTAATAGCATCCAAAGGTAAAATTCTTATGATATTTGTGCATATATTTTTCTAGTCCTTTAGATCCTTGAAATCTGAATTGGCTAACATAAAACCAATGAAACACTAATATTATGCTAGCTGCTTGTAGGAATGCAACCTTCTGGGAATTATGTCACTACATGTTCAGTGCTGGCTCATGTCTTTCCTATTATGCATAACACAATGGACAACACTTTGAACTGGAGCTCTAGAAAGATTGCAGCTAAAGTGCAAACTACCAGATAATATATGATTCTGGTTTTAAAAAAAAGATAGTTTCTTGGATTGAATATCTTTATCCTATATGCTATAGGTTCAGAGGTGCAGTTGTGTGTGTGTCTTACTACTGAGTTTGCAATGCCTCAGAGGCTATATGAAGTTATTTATACACTTACACACCTCCAAATCAGCTTCACGTTTCAGGGATTTTCTTAGACTGAGAAAAAAATCACACTCAGGTAATGCTCAAATAGTGGCTGTGGCCCTAGCTGTTCTTTTCTTTTCACTTTGATACTTTTGTGGAATATACATAAGAACAAATAAAAAATTAAGTCAGTTAAAGGTGGTAAAGTTAGGATTTAAATAAGATGAGTTACAAACTCTTATCGGGGCTTGGGAGCTGAGTGGGCACGTGTATGCAGCCAGCACACGTGTTGCCCCTACCCATACTCACCAGCAGCGGAGGTGGTGGCAGCAGCAGTGGCAGCGGCAGCAGCTGATCCCACAAGGTAAGTGAAGAGCAAATAGGGAGCTGGCACAGCTGCAGAGGATTCAGAGGGGGAGCCCCCCAGATCCCTCTTAAGTGAGCTGGCAGGGAGCCGCACTTCCAAGCCATGCGCAGGCAGCGTGCAGGCTAGGGGAGCAGGCTGGGGGGGAGCACTTCACAGAGAGCAGAGAGGGGACTCCCAGGACACTTCCCTGAGGGGAGACAGGGGACTCCCGGTGGTGTTTCAGGGCTCCAGACACCCCCAGGAACCCCAGGAGCCATTACTCCCCAGCGGGAGGGAATGTAGGGGGTGGAGCACCAGATCTCCAAGCATGTCCTGCAGGGGCCCCGCGTTACCCAGTGCCTTCTTTTTACTCCCTATGTATTTAAAAAAAGGAATTCTTGTTATCTTTGAGTGGGACTAGCGACCCGGTCACTAATTGGTTGGAGAGCCACACCCAGAGAGTGGTGGTGGATGGGTCATTTTCGACCTGGAGAGATGTGGGCAGTGGGGTTCCCCAGGGCTCAGCCCTTGGGCCTGCACTATTCAACATCTTCATCAGTGACTTGGACAAGGGGGTGAAAAGCACCTTGTTCAAATTTTTTGATGACACTAGGATGTGGGGAGAAGTGGGCATTCTAGAAGGGAGGGACAGGCTACAACTAGATCTGGACAGGTTACAGGGGTGGGCAGATGAGAACAGGCTGGGTTTCAATACCGAGAAGTGCAAGGTGTTGCACCTGGGGAAAAAGAACCAGCAACATACCTGCAGGCTGGGGGAATTCCCTTCTCATCAGCAAAGAGGCAGAAAAGGATCTTGGAGCCACTATTGATTCCAAGATGAACATGGGCCACCAATGTGAGGACACAGTCAGTAAGGCTAACTGCACCTGGTCATGCATCCACAGATGCATCATAAGCAGGTCCAAGGAGGTGATCCTCCCCCTCTATGCAACATTGGTCAAGCCACAGTTGGAGTACTGCATCCATTTCTGGGCACTGCACTTCAGGAGGGATGTGGATGCCATTGAGAGTGTCCAGAGGAGGGCCATTCTTATGATCAGGGGGCAGCAAGGCAGGCCCTACGAGGGGAGGCTATGGGACCTGAACTTGCTCAACCTCCACAAGAGAAGGCTGAGAGGGGATCTGGTGGCCATCTACAAACTGGCCAAGGGGGACCAGCAGGCAATGGTACAGTCCTTTTTCCTCTGAGCATTACCAGGAGTAACAAGGAATAATGACCATAAGTTGATGGAGAGTAGATTCAGGCTAGATTCAGGCACTACTTCACAGTCAGGGTGGCTAGGATCTGGAAACAACTTCCAAGGGAAATGGTGCTCTCTCTTACCATGGGGGTCTTCAAAAGGAAGCTAGATAATCACCTAGCCGGGGTCATTTGACCCCAGCATTCTTTCTTGCCCGTGGCAGGGGGGTGGACTTGATGACCTGCCCAGGTTCCTTCCGACCCTACCAACTATAAAACTATGAAATCCCAGGAACTGGAAAAGGGATACACTTACTAGCTCATCTAGTCCATTCCTCTGCCAGTACAGGTTTCTGCTGTACTCTGTGGTTTCTAGTGCAGTTTTAAATGGCAAAAATAACAGAACATTTTTGCAAAAAAGACTTTACCAATAAAAATAGCTTCCTGTCAAGATGGGTTTCTTGGTTTTGGTTAAATCTAAAAATAGTCTTAACTTTGACTACAGAGAAGAGTAAAGCTTTTTTTAAAGAAAGATTATAATATGAGATCATAATGACTTCTTATATTTCTATAGTTGGTCACTGATGAGGTTGGCTACGGTTCAGATGGTGCTTCAAAATTTGAAGACTTTCTATCCCTTGGCTGGATATGATCTTTCAGGTAATCTAGCAAAAGAAACAAATAGGTATTTCAAATGAAGGCTGTAATAGAACTTTAAGTCATTAAGAAATAATGGACAGGGAAAGGTTACTCCGGCAATAAGAATTTTGATTGGAAAACTGGGTTTGTTTCAGTTCTGAAGAAAACCCCATTCAAAATTCTTGGCAATTGAATGACAACTTCATTCCATGAATCCTTTTTTATTTTTAGAATTACTTTTTGTGTTTTTTTAAACATCTTTTATATCCTTCTTCAACATTACACTACCCAATACCTAAAATACACCATCACCGAGGTGCTATACTCACTATTGCAGTGCTCAGAATTTCAGAATCTAGCATTATATCTTGTTTCCCTTAATTTCAAATCAAGGAACAACTAGAACAAATGCTTTTATAACTTTTTTCTTCTGTGTAATTTGAGGATATTACCAGTTCCTTTACTATTTCCTGAGTCAGGAAATGGAGCCTGTCCTCACAATAGGATCTCATCTTATTATCCAAAACGTTTGTGTTAGTCAGGCAAATCTCATTCCCAGGAGCTTTATTATTCTGGCAGAAAATGATATGTACAATCCACATGATTGATTTTCTTGTCTACTATAGGAACAAAAACATGGAAAGAATTATTTGGGAGTACAAAACAGTGATTGTAAAAAGAAAAAAGAGGCTGTTTTTGCAAGTCAATCCAATATGCTCTATGTATATTTAACTCTTGTAATCTGCACACTCACTTAGTGCCCTTTGAACCAGTTCATACAAGTCAACAGAGCACAAAAAAAAAAATAAAAATAAAATCAGGTGTAGGTAAAAATTCTGGCTCTCATTGAATTCTATTGTGATCTGAAGATTTTTAAAATATCCACCTGTGAAAGAGTAAATACTGATGCAGTGAAAAGAGCCGGAGAATGCCGCTTCCAGATGCATTACCGTATTAGAATGGAAGCTCCAAGAGTGAAAAAAAAAGAGAGGAAATGGGAGTTTCAAAAGAAAAAGAGAGAGTGCCTGAAAGGGAAAAGTAGGATCCCCAGGGGATAAGAGACTTACTTCAAGACTTCCCACGGTACCGGAGAGAATGAAGCTCAGAGGGAGAGGGGTGGATCCCCGAGGAGACACACCATGGGACGCGTCTGGCTGCTGCTCTGGAAAGTAAACAAAGAAAAGAAGAGAGTGAATTGACCCACACTCTCAAGCTCGGAGACAGCATCTGAGTGTCTGTCACAAGGATTCAAGGCTTCAGGCACATGCAGGATAAAAAGTGCACACTTATAGCAACAAAATAAAGAGAAAGTATACGGCGGGGTTTGAAGATAAAAGTCTGCCCAAAAAGGATAAACAGATGAACAAGAGAGAAAGAGACTTCATTTTCTAATACCAAGTTCAGTCCGACCAAACTGCTAGCAATGACATAAGAACATTATATAGATAGAATTACAAAGTCGATATGACTGATAAGGCTGAGGAAAAAAACCCGAAAAGGATATAAATGGATAACTTCTGCCTAAAAGTAAAGAAAGTTTGTATAGAGTGATAAAAGATAAAAATAAAGAAAAGCGTTAATCTGAATCAGACTTTGAATATATATATATCGGCAAGTGTGTGTGGATAGTCGAGAAGGTGAGTGAGGTATTCCTCTATAATATGGGGACTAGAAGGGGGGAAAGTCAGGGTACCTATAGTTCTTTGGGAGATTATAAGAGGATACAAAGAGGCATCCTAAGTGCCACCATCACACCACCAGTACTGAACTTTTATTTCAGACCAACCTATTAGATAGAATAAAACCTTAACATGCAACTAACCTTCCTGGGAGATCATTCTGAAGTGTCCCCAGGTATTATGGCATTTCTATTCTGTTTCATATTTTGAGAAAACAACTTCTCCTATTCAAATTATTAAACATTTTATGTAACTTTTACTGTTCTGTAAAGTGGACATCCTAGAAAAATGAATTAATTTCCACTTGTGCCATGCACAATGAAATATGAATTCTTATAATGGAAAATAAGCATCCAAATCATGCATTAAAAACACGTTTAAAATACAAAATGATTTTTTTTCTACATACTTGATGTTTTCAGCTATTCTGTACAATGAACACTCTTTAAACTCTCAGAAAACTTTCTTTGGTAAAGAAAAAAAATTGCCTCAAATAGTAAATATTTAAAGATTCCAATTTCTTATAAACAATTCTACAATACAAACTATAAGCTCCATCTCCATACACTACACCCTAGTTTATACTTTTGCAGATTTTTACCATTTAATTTATACATTTTTAAGGCACTGATAGTTAAGAAAAACTGAACAATTCACAACTATCAGCAGGGATCCTGGTTTTCTCTGTTTAAAAAAATCACAAATTCTCTGATTAAAAACCCTACAGCTTCTGTGATCAACCCCCCCCCATCTGTGTTTTTCTCTGTTTAAAATGAAATGCCACTATATATATATTTATATATATATATATAGGTATTGGTGGAACACAATGTTTTATCAACATAGTTATCATTTTAAGGCAATTTGGAAGTGTACTAGTAGCTCAATAACTATAATAAAATAAGTTTTAAATACCTATATATTTTGGTGTTTAATTTTGTTTTTTTCATCATGGAAAATTATAGCTCCCTCTGCTCCTTTCACTCACCCCTTCCAGCTTCAGCTGCCCCCACCCCCGCAATCCACTACTCTGTGTCATCGATCAGCCCTGATATGCCAGTGCCCTGCCGATGCTATTGTTCCTTCCTCCCAACCCACAGCCCTCCAGCTGCCCCTCACTCCCCACCCACAGCCCCCTGTACACTCCAGCCCTTCCAGAGGAGGTGGCAGCTGCTACAATGAAGCAGAGCATGGAGCCCAGCTCTCCCTTCCCCATGGGGAGCCAGCCCAAGTAGAGCCCATTGCAGGGGGGGGGGGGCAGTAGAGGCCCTGGCAGGGGGGGGGGGGGGGCAAGTGCAGGCTGCCCACTATGGGATCAGGCTGCCCACCCTGCTCTCCTCCTCCAGGGCCTCTGTGACCCAGTGGGTGGAACCCAGTGCAGCAGGGCAGAGAGGGACCAGGCAGGGAAGCTTGATGCCACTGCCATGAGCCCCGTGCTGCCATGGTGAAGTGCCCCCCTGCCCATCTGGCAACAGCAGGGGTAGCATCATACAGTTGTGCCCCTGCTGCTATTGGGCGAACAGGGAGCACTTCACCATGGCAGTGTGGGGCTTCTGGTGGTTGGCACTGAGCTTCTCTGCCCCACTGTGCCCTACCATACTGGGTCCTGCCCTCTGGGCCACAGAGGTCCAGGGGGAGGGCAGCAAGGCAGGGAGCCTGAGTCCACAGTGGATAGCCCACACCCAGCCCCTGCACAAATGTGGGGGGCAGGTGCCCCCAAGCCCCACCCCAGGAGTGTGCACAGTGACAAGGAGATGGCCCCTTCAGTGAGCCATCCACAGCCCCATCCTGCTCTCCTCCTAGGTCCTACAGCCATTCAGCAGCCCAAGCTCCAGGCCTACCCAATTCCCTCCCTCCCTCCCTCACTATGAGGGCCTCAATCTCCCTGTCTCCCCACCTTACCTGCAGGGAGCTGTTCTCCAGGCTGCCCAGCAGCCATATGCATGTGTACATGTGCAGAAGCACATGTCGCCCCCTGATGATTGCCCTCTTCCTGCTCTCTCCAGCCCCTTGCAGACTGGAACCCTGCCAGCCTGCAATAGGAAAACCCAACTTTTCCTGGGTTTTTCTCCCTGTAACCAATTTCCAGTTTGCCCACTCTGCTATTATCCAATGGCTCAACTCATCATCTAACCCTGCATTCCACTGAATGGTTGACCCCAGATATTTGAACTTGTCAAATTTTCCAACATGTTTCTCATTGGTTGTCACATTTACAACAACAGGTACCTCAGAGAAATTAGAGTCTATATATTCTGTGCATATATTTCTCTTTCCTCTAGCACTTTTCTGAATTGATCCAATCCAGCTTGCGCTTCATCTAGACTCTCACTGTAAATGACCACGTCATCTGCAATCATATTCCTGGGTGGTCTTCTTTTTATTTATTCAGTAAACACATCCATCATGATCTCAAACTTGAATGGGCTTAAAGAGGATTCCTGAACGTTCACTTTCCCCTCAAAATTCTTTGTCTCTCCTGAACTGTTCCTCATTTTTGTTGTACATTTCCAATACATGTCCTTGACTTTTCTGACATATTTCTCTGCCAGCTCCTTAACTCTAAGGCACTCCCATATTTCCTCCCTGGGTACATGATTGTAGACTTTCTCCAGGTCAATAAAAACAAAATGGATATCTTTACAACCTTCTCTGTATTTCTCCATCATTTCTTATTCAAGAACTGGATCCAGTGTACTTTTCGCTGGCATGAATCTGTACTGGATTCATTTCTTAAAGACAATAAGTCTATAAAAAATCACTGAAAGGAACTCTGCCACCATTTTAGTATTATGATTAAGAAATAAAAGTCATAACGTGAACAACTTAGGTATGAGCTACAGGGTGTGATATAGAGAAAGACAGCTTATATAATGCAGGTTGTTTGGTGATAACCTCAAGATTAAACCCAAATTTCAGTGCAGATATACCCTTAGAGAAGTTCTCAGGGCTTTATAAAATTATGCCTGTCTTGGGATGTATCTGGCTCAAGATTGAATTCTACCATTTTGAAACTACTTTGACTTCTCTGCTGCTGTTACACCATTTATAATTCTTTTTTTTTTTTCAACCATTTAGTACTGTCTTTCAGTCACAAAGAGGCAACATAAGCCCCCAGCAGTGGCAATGTTTCACCCCTGGAAGCCAGCGCTGTCAGTTTCACCTCCTGACAGCCCGTGCTCCTCACTTAGGCTGCTGCCAATTCCAGGTGCCCTGCTCGTGCTTCCTGGTCAGCACGATTGACCTGGCAGACCAAGCCCCCTGGTTGGCATGATTGGCCATGGGGGTTGGGGGCCCAGTCAGTGACTGGCCACTGGGGGGCACATACGCCCCTGGCTCAGGATGCACCAGTCACCCATGGCCTCCAGTTCAGAAAACTTAAGGGAGATCCTTAGATGATACTATTTCATCATAGTTTTGCTGACAGGTCCAAGAATCTAAAACCCAGATTCTGAAAGGTATATACACAGAGAGATGCAAATTTTATATAGAATGTGCAAAACATATTTGACACAAGGAAACCATTTCTGCAGCTTTGCTTCTTCCTTTTTACAGCCTTTTTTTTTTCAGTTTTCGCACTGTTTTTAATTTACAGCAATCAAAAAGAAGCTTTTCTTTAGTTTCTCCCTGGTCTTTTCAGACTTGCACTCAGTAGCAGCCTCATTACAGTGAATCTTTTATAGAACCCAAAACTGGATTCACAGTGGTTAGGTACAGATATCCAAAAGGCTGAGGTGGAATCAATCTAAGGTTGTTTTCTGTAAGCAGCATAGTTTAGATCAGTACTAAAAAACATATGTGCAGTGTGTGTGTGTGTGTGTGTGTGTGTGTTTGGGGGGGAGGAGGGGAGATGGAGAGGCAGCAAATCATAGACTGGGTTCCACCATTTTTAAACCAATCTATGTGTGCTGTTCTTCTGTTCCATTATGGAGATAGATTAGTTTCTGATCACTTATACCAGTAAAAGTGTAATGTCTGCACCTGACCAGTATTCACTAATTTCACAGTAGAAATAGGCATTGGATTCACCAAACAGTTTCAGATATAGAAGGCCAGGTCATCAACATATCAACTAGGCCTGTGCAAAGTGGCTAGTATTCACTTCGGATTCGCACAATTCAGGGGACAATGATTCGATTTGGTGATTTGAAAAACTGTCCTGATTCTATTCGGCCAAATAAATGTGCTGCTGCCAAATCTCCAAATAAGGCAGGCCCACCCAGTCTCCCAGCCTGGCAATGGCTGCCCCACCTGCCCCAGCTCTCAGCACTTGATAAAAAAAAAAAAAAGCCCCAGCTCACCAGATGCTGCCGGGCAGGTGGTGATCCCTGCTGCTCCCTACTGCCATATACTGCATGGGGGACTCTGCCATGAGCCCCCCAACCCCCCTTGCTCCCCCAACCTCCCCATGTTTACCCCACCTGGGCCAACACAGGCCCTTTAATGAACCCCCCCACAACCTCCCAGACACACCATTTCTGCCATTGGGGGGAAATACCCACTGCCTCTCATTGCCCTATGCCATGTGGGGGGCTCTGTATGAGCCCCCAAAGCCCTGAGGCCTTTTTTCTTAAAGGGCCAGAGCTGGCCCAGTTGGGGCACCCATGGGGGGAGCAGGAGGGGACTCAGGGGGCTTGTGTCAGAGCCCCCCATGCAGCATGGGGCAGTGCAGATCACCCCTCACCCAGCAGCACCTGGTGAGCACTGGGGCTTTTTTATTAAGTACTGACCTGGGGCAGGTGGGACAGTCATGGGGAAGACTTGGGGAGCGGGTAGGGTTCAGGGGGAAGGGGGAGTGGGGGAGGTCGGGGGAGCTGGCAGGGTTCCCCCCATGGTCCCCTTCCCCAGCCCTCTCTCCCCTGCCTCAAGTACTTACCAGCTCAGAGGTGGCTGCAGCCAACTGGGATGGTCCAAATCATCAAAGCTCTCCAAATCTTTTCCAAAGATTCAGAGAACTTTGAGTTGATTCAGACCTTTAAATTGCTTCCCTGATTCAATTCAGATTTGGAGATTTGGCCACCAAATCAGGCCTAATCTCCTCCAAATCAAATCACCACTCGAAGCTTCACACATTTTTAATATCAACATATTTCCTTTGACTTCAATAAAGCAATGTTGCTTCATATAACCAGAGATCCATCCCAGAATTTTAAATGCTTTCCAAAATATAATGTAGTTTATTCTAAGGCCAGTTTCACACAATTTTCTGAATACATAAACAAGCTCACTCTTTGTAGTTCTTGTCTCAGAAGAACAGACAGGGGTTTACACCTTTTCCACGCAAGCACAACTGATAGCTTGTTAATATTTTCCCAGCAACAGCACAAATGATGGCAGAAACATGGTCTTGATTAAGCAGTTGGGCAAATTGACATCAGGGGGTTTAAAATATTAAATTCCTATGGTGAATGATCCTAGAGATTGAAGGAGGTAGAACAAATGAGCTACAAACCAACACCAACATTTTCTCTTCTATAAGTTGTAAGCTCTGACCTTTATATTGAACAGAAACTTTGTTGTGGTTTTCCTTTTCTGTTTTGGACACCAGTTAGCAGCTAAACTTTTCACTTATGCTATGAAATAAGTCTGCTACCCTAAGCACCACACTGAAAAAATAAACAGTGCTAAGTTCCTTTCCTGATGTGACTTGCTGCTTCAGTTAAGAGCCAGTTACACTTCGCTTAACTTCATCCCATTACTATTACTTATTCTTCCTTGAATCACTTTCCATAATTCCTGTCCCTATTTAATGCTGATGCTTTTCAAGTCCTTGTAAACCTTTTATTGAATCACACTGATGTGTCCCTAACAAGCTTCCTACCCAATGTGTCTCCATTTAGATATTAATACATGTGTCTACACAAAAACACTGCCTCTGGATATGAATATGTATGACAAGTTTAATATCTACAGGCCCCAGGCTGAAACTCTGATGTTCAGGGCAAAATGCCCGTTGTAGCTTAACGGGAGCTTTGCCTGAATAAGAACTGTGTGACCAGGGCTTCTGTGAATTAAAATGGCCAGTCATATACCTCCAAAACACCCATTTATTATATTCATTCACTGATGCTACCGCAGTGAAAGTCAAGATGTCCTTTCCTCATAAGTCTGTGTTCTTCATTAGTTTGAACTTTACAACATTTTTCCCCTTGGGACTGTACCTGATAGCTTCGACAAATTTTATTTTAATTTATACTTAGATAAGAAAAAAGAAAATACAACCAACTCCCCCCTCCTGCCACCATTTCATCATTGCAAACATAATTCATAAGACTAAATCCAAGATTAAAATCAGAGCTTTCAAAGAGCGATCAATAGTGTTAAAAACATTCTGACTTGTTGTGACCTTTGAGTTCTCTGCAACTGAAGAATTCCTCTATTTATTTTTTTATAGTTAAAAAATGTGTGACAAGTAGGTCTATCAAGGGGTGCTCTGGCCTAAAAAACTTGAGAACTACTGTGATAAACATTTTGATTAGTAAGGCTGCAGTTTAAATTATTTCACAAGGATTTTTTGCCTGACTGAAGACTAAAAAGTGAATAAGACTGTATTGGCTGGGGATTTATTTTAAAACTGAATAATACATATGCTGATAATCATTTCTGCAGAGCTCCAAAATAAAAACATCAAAGTGACTATAGCTGGTACAAATATAGCATCAATCCCAAAGAACTACATTTTAGGATGTGCTGACATTATGCAAGAGTTACTTTACCATATTGATTGATATTGAGAATGTTCCAGTTCTGAGTGCAAAAAAATTAATTACCAGGAGTAGCAAAATATATACCATCAAAAGCAACATACTTTCTGTCACTGCAGACTATAGACCCGAAGCCAATGGCTCTTTAAAGGAAGAATTTTGCTAAATTGGATTTTTTTTTGTAGGTAACATATTAGATCCTGATTTCTAGACCTTATAACCTGAAATTAGAACTATTGTTATTATCTACATGTGTGGGGAAGGGGTGGAGAGATAAGTTAATAAATTCAAATTTGTAACCTTTCTTTCCTGTTGACCATACCCTGCAGAAAACAAAACAAAAAAAATCCTGCCATTTACAATTATAAGCTAATTTATTATAATAAACCTAAATTTCTCACTGCCATCAGGATGGGCATTAACAGCATTTATGCACATGCTCTAGGAGGCAGGGGAGAGGAGGGGAGGCACTTTAATTAGCATGGCTCCAAGAGCCATGCTAATTAAAAGGTCCCAGAGTGTCACATACATCAGTGTCCCTGCAGTGAAAAACCGTGGTGAGGTGCTTTGAACTAAAGCTTGTTGAACAAGCTTTATTTTAAAACACCTCCCCCCCATACTATTTTTCAGTGTGGGGACACTGCTATATGTATGCTGGAATCTGCCATAGTGCATTAATTACCACATTCCAGCAGACTCGATTAATCAATTAATCGAGTCTGCTCCAATGCCCTGTAGTTACAACATTACTGTTGGGGCAGTCTCCCTGCACATGTATAGGAGCCCTAAAAGCCCATGTATAACCACAAACACATGGCTGGCATGGAGGAAGTCTAACTGAAGGTTCCTGAACTGTGCTTGACCCTGACATGCAAACCAAGCTAAAGTTTAATTGGCTTTCAAATATTTAAACTTCTAGAAACTGAGAAAAAGGGAACTGCCCCCTCTCCCAGCCCTTCTTTTATCTGCAGCCACCACAAATTATGTTTATGAACTAGAACTGTAAAACATGCAACTAAGTTACACATACAATTCCTTTGGTTTTCAGTGGAAAATGGGTACATAAGACCCTTAAGTCTCCTTTGCAAGTGATAGATGCAATATGACATAACTTTCATCACCCTAACATCTTTGCTTCAAAGGTATTTTTGTTTCCATAAGTTTTAAACTTTTTTTTTTTCATTTCATTTCATTTTTTAGCAAGATATGCTGATGTTCCTGTCAATATTTTGAAAATCCATGACTACCTGGTCAGAGAATGGGTTTTTCCTTTTGGCATCATGCACTGATGATTAAATTTGGGGTCATAAAGGAATTTTTCCCCTACAGATCATGGGTTTATTTTTTTCCTTCCTCTGTAGCAAGGGGCATGGTCCTGTTCCTATGACAATCTGAACATACTGCTTTCCTATAACAGTAGCTGGGCATTGGCAGTTCCTTGCCTTTCAGTTTCCTACCTGTGGAATGTTAAAAGGTATTGTTGTTTTAGGTGTTGTGCCTTGCAGCTAAGCATAAAAGTTTTAAGTGAGAATTATGGAGATTACTTGGGTTAACAATTAATTACAAATGCAAAGGTCTGGACTAGATGGGTGCAGGAGGATGTCCCTTCCAGCCCTATGTTCATAATATATTTCCCTATTTGGTATAGAAAGGTAATGGGGGTGGGAAGGAGGAATAAGAAAAAGTGGTACTTCTCTTGGCTTTCCTTCCTTCCAAACTTGGTTACGTGAACTAACTTTGAAATACTATTCTTGGCTAGGAGTTTTGACACATCTTGGTCAACAGGAGTCAGGTGTTTAACTCACTTGGGCCTCTTTGAAAAATGTCTGCCATAAAGTTTCTATGTGAGTTTTCCTTTTCCACTTACTCCCCCTCACTCCCAGTATAGAAACACCAATATTCCTATAAAATCCTGGTTTTATACATGCTGTATAAACTAGAAATTAAAAAAACTAGTATGTGTTTATGTATTGTGAACCTGTTAATCATATACAGTGGTTGCGCTTTAAAAACATCATCCATTTTGAGGGTTATTACCAGTTTCCAGCAGTTTTGTCCATTATAAATATAGAGAATCTAATTCAAAACAGTTTTGAGTACAACCACTGTACACGCATGCACAGTATATACACAAAGTGAACCCTACATGTATTAGTAATATAAATTTTTGACCATAAGAAAGCTTGGCATTTGACTTTCTCTACCAGAAAGATGTGGGAGGAGACAGAGGAGTAAACAGAAAAGAAATATTCCTGCAGAAATCTAATTCCTTCAATGAATAATACAACATTCTGCTGATCTGAAGCCAAACTCAGCTGGCACTACCCACAAGAACCTGTAAATATATTTTATTGACTCTGTCAGCTTGATAAGATATAAAAGCAAGTAAGAATGCCAGAATTGCCCTTTCTATGAGCATGATATTCAGATTTTTATGTGGTCTGTATGAATTTCATATTCACATAAAAATGCAAATCCAAACAGTATTTCAACACAGTAGTTTGAAAGCTTTTTTGCAGTTTTCTTGTTATTTTTCAATACTTTTACTTCTAATGTTGCACTACTATAGATGTAAAGCATTAGTGCAATGTAATCATCCAGTCATTTTATTTGGTGCTTGAAGGATATGTAAAAACAAGCCAACCAACTTAAATCTTGCATTGCAAGATCCAGATTCTGAACCTAATGTGGTAACCCTTACCCCACAAAAAACCTCTCACTGAGGCAACAAAGTCCTTGCATCAGTGAAGAATAGTCCTCAGTGAAAAATAGTCCTCCATTCCATTTTTCCAAAGGTCACCACCAACAGATAGAGCTACCATCTTAGACTTTCAGAATATAGAAAATAGAAGTGAACAGTATTTTTCCTGTACAGGACTATGCCCTACACCAGTGGCAATGGAGTATGAAGCAGAGATGCTGCCCAAGAAAAATCTTGTGGGAGAATGGGGGTGCACGGTTTTGTGAGAAGAGGGCACATGGGTTACAAGGGTCATAGGTTCTAAGGTGGGGGAGTAATAGGATTTGAGAATCTGAGAGCAGGGGTGGGAAGAATGGGTTCTCAGAGCAGGGACAGGAGGCCATGAGATGCAAGGGTGGGGAAAATGCAATCAGAGACTGGAGGCATGGGTCCCAAGAGCAGGGGAAGCATTTTTACCCACACCAGCAACTCTGAAATCTCAGCTGAGCTGCTGCTGTCACTGGACATAGGCAGAACTTGGACACAGACAAGTTGGAGACAGCCTAGAAAAGATCAAATACCTACGGGGAAATGAGAAGGAAAGTCTGTAGTCACTAGAAAACCTTCCTCCCAGAGACCAGAATGAAAGGCAAAATTCCCATATTTCAACTTTCTTCTGGTATTAGCAAAAATTTGTGAAACCTGTTGTCAAAGTATCCCATCTCCCATCCCAAAGTATCCCATCTGTTGACAAAGTATCCCATCTCCACAGTATTCTGACCTACACAGGGGGTTAAATATTAACTCCTGCTACTCTTTAGTAAAATTGGCAATTCTCTAAAAGGTCCCCGATGTCTATGTTAAACCTTGACTCCATGTGAGGCCCAACGACTAGGGAGCGATGAACCAATTTCCCAAAGGATCATGAGCACGGCCACTCATGGAACAAACACAAGCACACACTGCGTTCAACAGCTTTATTGAAGTGGAAACAACTTCGGGTGGGTCCTCACCTAACTGGGGAGTGGCCCAGAACATCATAGCATTCATACATTTATACCTTCAAGTCTACACTCATTAGCATTAAGCCATGCCCAGTCTCCTCCCCCGACCTCCTCCCGTTATGCTATGGCTCCGCACCTGCATTCCCATGGAAATTTTGATCTGCACCTGTGTGAGATTGTCATCCCTACCACCTTCAGTTACTTGTAGTTAATCATCTTAAAAGCCTACTTTTTTTTTGCATTTTCCCTTTTGATATACCACTGGTTTTCCTCCCCTACCTGGTTTGAGTTCCTCTATTTTACAACTAAACAAACGGTCGAATGATTAGACAAATGATTAACCATTTAAAGCCCTACATTCCACTAACTCCAGCGATTTTGTTAAACAAACATGTCATTTTGCTGATGTTATTTAAAATAAGCACTACACCTCTGCTGACTTTAGCGTCTTCAGCCTTATGCCCAGTTAAATCTCTAGCTTGGGCATAGGGAAGCAATGTATCAGCTGCAAGATCAATTCTTTCAGTGTTCCAGCTCACCATAAATCAGCAAGGGAAAAGAGCGGGAAAAAGAATGGGTTTACCATCCTAACAGTCTACAGAATCATATGCTGGGTTTTTGGTTGTAGCCATGTTGTTCTAAGAACCTAGGAACTCTTCCCCCCTCCCCCTCTGGTTCACCTCTGCCTCACCTTTTCCCTTTCTAATTTTACCTGTTTACATTTTCACTGACATCCTACTACATTTTTAGCTTCTTTCATTTCTTGGAGTCTCAGAACAGCAGAGACTCCCCATGCCTAAAGAAAGGTGACTGAACCCGAAAGCTTGCCAAGAATTTTTTTTCAACTACTTAGTTTGTCGAATAAAAGATATTGCATCTACTCAAAGAACCTTGCCTACAGAATCATATGAGAGAGACAACAATGCCACATGGTGCAAATTTATTTTTTCTAGTTTGTTTGTGTTTAGAAAGCTAGGAAAGTACACACAACATTAGAGCTCACAAAAAGCCAATACAGAGAATGATGCAGAAAATTTTAAGAAAATAGAAAGGAAATCATCATGCAATTAATTATTGTATTTAGCTGATATCTAACTGATTTGCTAAATTAAAATGCAAAGAAAACTTTTAATTTGAGTGGATCTTAACTTTTAAGTGTTTGATTTCAGTATCTTAATAAATGTTCATTTAATAGTTTGTCTGCAAGTGAAACATTAATTCAAACTCCAATTAGATGAATTAAATTCCAATACTTGTGGATCTTATCATTTACCATGCACGGACATTTACTAAAAAGGGCCCTTTTGTTAACACAAGTATTTGAGAAATACTGGATCTTTATACAACCCCCCCCCAATTTGTATTTTAAGGTAACATGGATATTTTTGTGCAGACACAATTACTTGTTATACGGTACATAGTATTTGATACATGCTGTTTATCATATGTTTTGCATTTTTTGTACTAAAGATTTCAGACAATTGTAGCACAAACTGTGCTGTGTTTCTTAAATGATCACAAGCCATGTATAGGAAATATTTGAAGAGTGGAGTCAACAGAGTCTCAAATTCATTTCTGTGCACTATTTGGAAAATGCTCATTAATTACTACTATTTTACAATTTACATAATTCCACTGGGTACCTACTAGGAAAAATACATTTGCAGGTAATGATACAACTGGAGATATTTTACAGAAGCACAGCCTAAAACAATGCAAAAAAAGGAATAAAGGAAGGAAAAAATGTAGAAAAATGACCAAATGAGTATATTATGGAAATCAAATTTTATAGACATTAGTTCCAAGCCCAAATATCTCAGATGTTGCAACAGAAGACCAGGTGACCAATATTTCATTGGATAATTAGCAGGGGTGTGCAAAGTGAGCCCTATTCAATTTGGATTCAGATTTGGCCTGAATCAGGGACAGTGTTTCAAATCATTGTTTCAAATCACTGTCCCTGATTTGATTCAGCCAAATCCAAATCTGAAGATTTGATGCTGATTCAGAGAATCAGCAATTCAAACATAGACAAAACTTTAAAAGTTTTTTCTACATATTGACACAGCTTGTGAATGCTGTGATGCTGGTGTTTTCCTGTGGGGTCAGGCCAATTCTCAGGATCTCAAAATTGCACTGTTAGATGGGAGGGTGTGACACAATTGCATACGCACACAGTTAAAAATCAATTAGGTGCATACACACACATACACTACCAACTCAGACACATACACATCCAAGATTACTAGCCTAGGCACATGCATACCTATCACCAATTCAAGCACATACACACTACACACATAAAAAAAAATAGACAACAATCAGTTGTCAATACCCACACACACAGTACACATACATAGATCACTAATTCGTATATCATGCCCAAGACCACACACACATATATATTCATCAGTTCCCACATATACCACCCACCTACACGTACACACAGGTGAGTTCCTAACTTGGATGGTACGGGGTGTGTATGTATGTGTTTTGGGGGAAGGTTATGGTGAGAGAGAGAAAGTATAAGGAGTGAAATCTGGTGGGACTGGGATTAGAACTAGTAGACTATAGAGCAGCTGGGCTGATGTACTGAGGTTTGGGATTACTTAAGGTCAAATGGCCCCAGGGTTACTTGAGGTCACTGCTGCTGGGATGGAAGCAAGGGGAAAAGCCCAGTGGCAAGGAAGAGACAGCCAGGAAAGAGAGGCATAAGACTGGGAGATTGGGGCTGGAAACTGAGGCAGAAAACTGGGAGATTGGGGCTGGAAGCTGAGGCTAAAAGCTGGGAGATCAGGGGGAAGATAAGTGGTGACAAGGAGGACACAGACAACAACCCAACTTGGGTTTTCAGGTTTATTAAACAGACAACACACTACACAGCCCCATGAAGTTATTGGTTCCCACACACACACACACACACACACAATGGTAGCAGGAACAAGAGACTCAGTGGAAGGGTTGGAGTCCAGGTAGGGAAGAGAAACAGAGTCCAAGTCCTTTGCTTGGGGAAGGAAAGTGGGTGATAACTACCTATCCTGGGCTGTGAATTGATCTTCAATGGCCAGTCAGGGTCTTCTCCAGCAAGGTGTTATCCAGAGGAGGGTCACTGGCAGGGCCTCTGGGTGGATAGGTGGTGTGACATGGTGCTGGTCCAGATGGAGAAGGTGTCCCACTGGGTCTGTCTTCACTGCCTCCTTTTATAGAGGCAGACCTCCTATGACCCTAGTGGCAGGGGCATGCCCAGGCAAGAATCTGCCCCTTGTATACTGAGCATGTTCACTCCTAGTTAAGGACATGCAGTTTTAGGTGTCTGTAATGGTGGGTTGACTGATTTCTACAGAAGTCTTTGTCTTCCAAATCTTGAGCCAGGGAGGGTCAATGCAGGGTGCTGGTTGGATTGTCGAGTTGGTGGTTTGGTGATTCAGAGGGAGCTATTTTTAGACCTACTGCCATTGTCTCTCAAACACCCTCAGTCATCCCCATTCATTCAGGAGCCAATTTACATAGGAGGGTAGGTATGAGTCACACAGTTACAACAGAGTTACAATAGGGTATGCCTGGGCAGGGGACACAAGATGGAGACTTGACAAACAAAATGGAAACTTGACATGATTTATGCTAACTTACATATGTAGGCCCAAATCATATAGTATCAGTAAAACAGTAATATAGAACAGGTAGGCCCCCAGCGCACTCCCCGGTGGAAGTCCTTCTGGTCCACTTCCGGGTCTGCTGCTCAGCATGCTGGGGAGCCCCCTGCACTCTTGTGGGATGCTCCATCCACCCCAACATCTCAGCGTTCACAACCCACCTGGTACCAAAAGGTATGTAGAAAGAACATTTAAAGCTGTGTCTATGTCTGAATCACTGAATCTTTCTGAGTCTCTCTGAATTGATTCGGAGGGCTCCGATTCAATTTGGAAAGATTAAAGGGTCCATTGATTCAATTCAGAGATCCGACCACCGAATCAGGGTGAATCTCTGATGAATCAAATCAGGGACTGAAGCTTCACACAGATCTAATAATTATTGCAGCCATTATACACTAAAAAACAAAATACAATTGAAAGGTTTTATAGTTGCTGTTAAGTAATTAAAATCTCTGTGCTTTCCCATGATACAGTCTCTAACAATCTTTTCCCCTCTTATTTTCCACAGCAATACTAACCCCACCCACCATCTTTTTTTTCTTTTTTAATCATGGTTTCTCTGATAGACCATATGAATAACTCCAAGGATTTTATTTATATTTGGGCTTTGTAGATAAGTTTGTATTCACTGAAATCAACCCCTTGTTTAGTACTAGCCATGTTCATTACGGACAGTAGAGAAAATGCAGCTTGTTTTATTCTGATATATTTTAATATACTGCACTGTTTGTTTTAATTTTATGTAAAATTTTAAAGAAAAAGAAGTAAACAAGTTATTCTAGTCAGAACACATTCTTCTAAATACTGGTGAACCTTTAAACAGTACGTAAGCATTTTTTAATGCCAGCTAATCACATAATATCCTCCCTTTATACTGCACACCTTGTTTTTCTTAGCCCTGTTTATAAAAAGTACATGGAATAAAGAATACTAGCTTCAAATATATTAGACTTGGCCAGTATGCTAAAGATTTGTATGCAAGCAATACAAGTGAGAAACTCCATTGTTCTACAAACCTGAAACCAAAATAAATTATAAACTTCCCTACAGAGACAACAAACATAATTCAACCTGCTGTTGTGTTATAGAAATATGTCTTGGATTTAGATTGTAATCCCTAATAAACATTTGTCCTATGTTAGTTTTCAAAAGAGAACACTGCACCATGCTTTAGACCCGATTTTAGAAAAGAAGAAAACTGCATCCTTTCCAGTAGATTTGAGGTTGCAAATCAAGTGAGAGAGAAATCCGTATCAAAATGTAAATATAAAGCTGTATTCCATAATACATCTCTAGCAATGAATCTTCTTATCAGATTTTCTCAAATTCATGTTAACATTTTCCCTGCTTCATGTCCTACTCATACAATTTATTCACAATATTAAGGATTCCAGATTCAGAATTAGAAAGCAGCTTTGCTGATGAGGCATGAAATTGAAGCTTAATTAAAAATATATGTTGGCCCTATAGTATAGAAAATAATAAAATGCATTTTTTGTCATAAATTTACAATATAGCACCCTGGTTGACAATCACCATGTTAAAAGAAATCAACAGCACATTTGTGTAGAAGACGAAAAAAGAAAAATAGCTTATATGGAAAAGGGAGGAAAGTAAAGCAAAAAGCTTAGGTAAACCCCATCATGTACAGCAGCTGATCCACTGTTCTATGCACCTTTGTGCACCTATGCACTGTTTGTTTGGGGTTTTTTTCTGTTTTCAAAAGGACTAGGATCACCTGTGAGGCTGGTGCACATTAGTTTTGGGAGGGCTGGCCACAGACCTTAGCCTGTTCTCCAAGAAGTGTTCTTGATTCTGACTGTTGCTAGTAGACTTGCCTGAAAAATGTTAATCATATGATTAACTCATAGAACCTGAAGCCAGGAAACCTAGCATTTATTTCTAATTCATTTATGGATTTCCTGTGCAACTAACACGCCCCACCAAAAAAAACAAACCTTAACTTCTCTGCACCTCAGTTTTGCCATCTGACAAATGGACACAATACTTCTTTTGCAAGAAGATAACAAAAAATTATCATACATACTTGTACAGCATGTTAAGATCTTTTGATTATATTATATATAGAAAGTGTCAGACTTTGATGTTTTTGTTAGGGTGACAATAATTTGGATTTTGGGGAGCACTGGATTTGCAGCTGAATAAAGGCATGACCTATGGCCTAGCAGAGCTGCTGGCCGCAAGGCAGAATGATAGTTAAGCCAGCCATTTGCTTATGTTAAGTAACCATCTTAACTATGTCAACATTTTTCTGGAAAAAGCAGCAATTACGTCTGTGTGCTATGAACCAGCTACAGTAAGGGATGAGATAAGGTACAGGGGCCCAAAAAACATGGAAGATGGTACAACATGAGACAGAAAAACAGATTGGAATATGAAAAACAACACGTAATTGATAACGGAATCCGAGATGAATATATGCAAAAAGGTGAATGGTGACTGGTGAAAAAGCCTCCAGAAGCTTCCAGGTTTTGGTCAAAATCTGCCCATTGGCCAAAGAAAAGGAGTCAAGGTCTTAGACATGCACTTATAGCAAAAAGACTTGTAAATGAGTAAAACGCATAGGCAATTCCAGGTTAATGAAGCAAACAGTAAACAGAGGTGGAGCTAGAGATAGTAGGAGAAATGGGTGGAACATAGGAGGAGTGAGGGTGAAGTGAATGTTAATGAGTTTATACTATTATACCAAAGTGTATAATCATAGGAAAAAACTATTGTTCATTGTTGCTCCCCGTGTTCATAGACTGGATGTCTGTGAGGGAGCTCCCCTGAAGTTGTCTCTATTCTGAATAAAGCTGTTGCGAGCAATGTGTACTGGTGTTTGCTCCCTGCCTGCTCTGGCTAATGAGTAACAGGATCCAAGAGCAATTGGACTGTCATCTCCCTAGTTGTTGGGTGTCACATGGAGTCAGGCTCTAACAGTTTTCTGATCATGAAGTTAACCATTGGTTGTGGTTGTTAATAAAGTAATTTAAGTGAAATGTGTGCTCTGCTGATTATGAGTACTTTTCTTCAGTTTTATTGTATTGGGATTGTTGGCTAAGTTACAAAAGGTCTTTGTGAGGAGCTCCAAGATGCATCTATGAAGGCAGAAATGGAAGAGAGACGTTTTCTTACTACCATTTACATCAGGGATAGATAAATATAAGCAAATTTGGTCTGAGACACATTTCCTCTTATGTATGTTTTTAATGTAGGCTCCCAAATTACTTTCCTACATTCCAACTACAGGAAGTCATCTGTGTCATGCTTATACATTTACCCCTGACTTTCTTAATTTACACAGCTTTTTCATTTATGCATCATGATTTAATGATAGTACTATATTTGACATTATATAAGCAATTATTTTTTATTATTTTTAGAAGAGCAGCATCTCAGGGTCTCATTGTGATAGGTGCATAGAAACATATAGTAAAAGATCGTGCCTACTTTAGAAATTTATTATTGCAAAAAATACAAAGAGATTAACAAATAGAAAGTTTTGTTTACTTTAAAAAAGACTGCAGAATCGAGTTCAAAAGAAAAAGAAGGAAGATTTTAATGAAGGACAGTGTAGCAATGATACAAGACTGAAAAAAAAAGTTTGAGGGAAGGCCTTAGGTCACATATAAATGGTTGTTAGCTATTTTAAGAATTAAGGAAACAACATCTCTAATCATTAAATGATGATGCAAAGTGCCTGATTAACTTATGTTTTACAGATAAGTTGTAGATTATTCTGGTGCGTGTAGAATGGTTTTGAAATATTTATTATTGCAGATTCCACATACGCACTTGCTTTCCATCCAGTGTCCACCTAATATGATACCTAGCTGGCGATCAGGAACCAAGAGAGGTTTAGAAGAATAAACACAAATGATATAGCTCTGTTAAATAATTTCAGTTTTGCCTTTGAAATAAGTTATTTTTCACAGAATTATAAATCTGATCTCAAGGTATGTTGAACATGCAGAATTTCTAACTACCAGCAATAGGTATTTTGCCTACTCAGTACCACCACCATCCAGCCCCAACATCAAGCCCAAGATGGAGAGGAATTGTCCCATACTTTAGTTGTTGAAACTTTTTTCCAGATTAACATCTAATTTAGCCCATAATCAATATGTATAATTCTGCCAAGCAAAATCAGCATACCCTGAAAACTGGCTTTCCCTTGAAGGTTGATGAAGATTTTGCTTCTGCCATAAAACAGCTTTTCATTTTTTTTTAATTGAATGCTATTAACATTGTGGTGGGAGAAACCTCCCTAAGGTTCGTTGTCTAGCTGTAATTTGATAGACAGACAACGCGGGTAAAGACAGACAGCTGTTTATTTGCTCGAGCAAAGACCATAAAACCAGAAAAAGGCAAAATGGCCCCCCCTAAAGGGTGAGGCGATCTTTTATACTTATTATAATAAGGCAAGACTTACAGGGTTAACAAAAAAGCAATACTTGGGCGGTGCTTTACAAATCTTTGTAACAGCATATTTTTATTAAGCTGAACTAGCACTTTTTAAAAGCTAAAAGTTAAGTAACAGTAACATTATAGTATGTTAGCAAAACCTTACACAGTAGTAGATATTTCTCAAGGACACAACCACTGCACCCAGAACAATGGCTTCCCTGTCTTATCTTACTTCTTGCTGTAGCTGATTTTTCAGCACACAGACACAGATCCACTTTTTAACTCATAAAATGCTTAATACAGTTAAAATGATTACTTGACACAAGCAAAGGCTTAGCTATCATTCTGCCTTGTGGTCAGCTGCATTGCTAGGCCACAGGTCATGCCTTGTATTCAGCTGTAAAGCTAATACTTCTTAATAATCCAAATTATTGTTAACCTAACAGTATGCTATCAGAAATCTATTCTATTTCAGGGTAATAACAAACATGCTCACCACAACATGCAACTCTGATTTGAAATGTTAAGTTTGCAGATCCAGGGCCTGGTTACATATTGATTTTAGGCAGCTCCTGGAGCATTTAACCTCTGGATTGTCCACATATTAACACCTAAAACTAGTTATAGGCACACTTTAGCTGGCTTAAAGTTGTGCCATTCCAGCCTAGGTTTATTTCTGATCAGTGTTACCCAGCTCATGTTTCTCTGAAGTGTAGCTACATGTTTTTGCAAACCCTTCACCCACCACAGTGTCTCAGATCAAGCTCACTGTGCCCTCCCTCCTGCATTCCTTGCCCGGCAGATAGATCCCAGCTGACTGTACCCCACAACCTCCTTCACTTTTGACTGTTTCCACTGTTGTATCCATGGGAAACAGGCAGGGAAGTGTTAACCTGTCTACCCAGCCAGCATTGCGCCTCTCTGGGCCAGGCTAAGCCCAGAGAGGAGCAGCAGACTGGTAGTGGTGCCCAGGCAGGCATATTAACCCTGTCCTGCCTGCACCCCTGGGGCAGACAGTACATGCAGCCACAAGTAAGTGGGAGGAGGGGAGGCCGGGGAACTCTGAGGGGTAGGAGGTAAGCCCTAATGGGGGAGTGGTGGAATTCTTACATTTAAGTCCTCTAGGTCCTTGCTGGCTTAAATGTGTGACTGCTCCAGACTAGCCCTAATATTAACACCCATCAACATTTGTGCAAGTCACAGTGTAAACATGTAACAAGGCCCTAAGTTATATTTGTAACCATAGTCAATGAGGGGGAGGGGGGAGGACTAACAGGGCTTACCCCTCCCAGATGTGGGGCAGTGGTAGGGCTACAAGACAGCTCAGCTGTGAGATTCCAGCACAGCAGTTTTGGGAGGGGGGGAAAGATTGAGGCTGGGACTGGGCCTGGGGCTAGGGGAGGGGCAGACATTGCACAGCCGGCAGGGGAGGTGGTGGTGTCTCCTGCTGCTGTATGTGCCCCTGGATCTGTGTGGGGCAGGGAAGGCTGCTGCTGTAGGCTGGGGCCAGGGCTACACTGGGATGTTCCCGGGGTGGGGGGGTTGGGAAAGAGCCCAGTGCAGCCTCTACTCTAGCCTGCAGTGGCTCCCTGCCCTTCCCCATTCAGATCTGAGGGCATGAGCCCCCCATATGCTTCTGGGAGACATGCAGTAGCAGGAGATACCACCCCCTCCCCATGTCCCCTGGAGAGCAATGATGACTCGGGGCAGGGTGGGCACAGGGTCCCTGGGGCTCCATCCCCTCTGGCCTGGCAGTGCAGCCAAGGCTTGTCCCACTCTGGCCCCTGGGTCCAGGCCCCCTGGGTGGGGGCCCAGCTTGACTCCACTCCCTCATGATCCCTTCCTGGTCCCAGACCCACTCCATCCCTCCACCCCTTCCCCCACAGACTTTCCCACCTTGGGGGAGGGGTACTTTCAATCCCCACAATCCCTCCAGCTATGTTTGTCACTGTATACTAGAAAACCTCACATACCTGGGTGGAAATCAGGAATGTGAAGAGTGTGTGTGTGTGTGTGTGTGTGTGTGTGTGTGTGTGTGTGTGTTTTGGGGGAGGAGGGTATGTCCCTTGGCTATCTTGAGCAAAGATAGAGGATCATATACAGAGGGCAAAGCAAAAAGGTGTTGGCTTGTAGCTACTAAAAGTGGAACCTGCAAGATGATCTGTCAGAGGACGATTTTGATGGTACAGGCTGGAAAATGAAACATTTTCTTTTTTTTTTTGGGAACATGTCACTATTTTAAAATTTATTTATGAATATATTTCAGGGGTAGCATGAACTGTGAATGTATTACCTTCCAATACATATTTTTTCTCAGAATTTTAAATAATTATTGTAAGCAGGTCACTCACCCAGTTTCCTTTTCAAAGCCAGTTTACTCTGGGTTGTAGGGTTTTAGCCAGGTTATTTTTTTCATGGGGCAGATTTATCCCTAAAGACAAAAAGGCAAATTACAACAAATACAAACCCCAATAAGTATGCAAAATAACAAACCAACACATAAGCCCAAATCTGTAGCCTTTCCTGAGACCCTGGGAGGACAACTTACGCTCTGTGCTTCTCCCTCACCACCAGAGCCTTCTGTCTCTCTGCTGGCACTCTGCTTTTGAAAATTGTAACCCTCTTTGTGGCTCCAACCTCATTCAGTCCTCACCAGTTCACAGATTTCATAGGCAGTAGGGCTGAAAGTGACCTCAGAAGGGGCAGGAAGTCAGCAGGGGTCATAGGATCCCAGCAAGATAAATATCCAATTGACTCTTAAAGGAGTTCAGAGTAGGTGCTTGCACCACCTCTGGCACAGTCTGTTCCAGGCCTTGGGAGCTCAGACTGTAAAGAAGTTATTTCTTATGTCCAGCCTGAAGCAGTTTTAGAGGACTTTGTGACCAACAGTTGAATCTGTCTGTTAGAAATCTATATATTATTTAACTGTCTTTTGTCATTTTTTTTAAAACACAGCATATGATTACTGAATCCAGTGTAGAGGACAGTGTAAAGAAATAAATAATCAAATAAGTTCAATAATTTGTCATAGGCTAAAAAGTCTTGGCCTTGAGTATGGTCGTACATTACACAGTGTTAACTAACTTCGTTGTTCAGTGAGTTTACATTACATATGGGTGTAAAATCTGTTCAGTGGGAAGAGAACAGGAGTCGTTAATCATATTTGGTTGAACTCTAACTACATTCAAAACAACACACACCAAGTAGCATAGTATTCGACGCCCAACCAAAAAAAACCCCCATCATAACATGATGGAAGCACAAGAAGAATGGCATGAGACAAATCTGGCAGCACAAGGAACTTCTAAATTATTTCAAATGCAAAAGTATACAGGTAATGGAAGAATGGGCAGGTAACCAAGGAAGCATACAAGGAAGCAAAATGAGGAAAGCAAAGATAAAGAACAAGCCGCACTTGGCAAAGGAGGTTAAGGACAACAAGAAGAGGTTCTATAAGTATGTAGAAAAGGAGGACCAAGGGAGCTGTGGGTCCTCTGTAACAAGCCAGGGGGGCTTTATCGCATGGTCCTGAAGCAACTGAGAGAGGAGTTCTTAGAGCACATTGCAAAGATCTTCATGAACTTGTGGGAGACTGGCCAGGAACCAAAGGATTGGAAAAAGGCCAATATAGTCTCCCTCTTTAAAAAAAAGGGGTGGGGAGGAGGACCTGGGGAAATAAAGACTGGTTAGCCTCATATCAACACCTGGGAAGTTACTGGAGCATATCCTAAGGAACGCTATTTGCAAGCATCTGGAGGAAGAAAGGCTGACCGGAAACAGCCAGCATGGATTCATAAAAAACAAATCATGTCAAACAAACCTGATCTCTTCCTTTGACAAAGTAACTACTTGGGTGGATGAAGGGAATATTGTGGATATGGTGTATCTGAACATCAGCAAGGCTTTTGACAAGGTCCAACAAGACTTTCTCATAACCAAATTGGAGAAATGTGGCTAGATAAAACTATTACAATGTAGATCAGGGGCAGGAGATGTCCAGGCCACGGGCTGGATTGGGCCCAAGGTGGATTTCATTTCCTAGCAGCCTCTGCCTGTGTTCCTATGGCTAGTTTCCATGGAGACCCCAGGAGCAGCAAAGCTGTGACAGCACAGTCCAGAGCTGGGGCAGAGCTGTGATATGCTGCCCAGATTGGATTGTAGCTCTGCCCCAGCTCTGAACCATGCTGTCACCACAGCAAGATCCCAGCCCCAGAGCAGCTCTTCACCCAGCCACACATTCCCTGCTAGTGCTGGTCTTCATGGAAAACCTGGCCCCATCCTGTCACAGCCCTGCCACCCCTGGAGTCTCCATGGAAACTAGCTGCAGTGACATGGGCAGGGGCTGCTGGGAAATGGAGTCTGGCTGCCGGCTAGATTGGAAAGTTGGTTTAGAGCTAACAGGATGAAATTAAATGTGGATAAATGTAAGCTGCTACATCTGAGAAAGAATAATGAAAAACACAACTACTAAACAGGGGATATCTGCCCAGATGGCAGCTCTATGGAAAGAGGACTTCGGAGTCTTGGTAGACCATGAACTCAACACATGTCTGCAGCTGCACAAAAGACCAAAGTGGTTTTGGGATGCATCAAGAGAAGCAGTAGGTGCAAGATGCAGGATGTGATAGTGCCTTTGTACTTGGCACTGGTTAGGCCTTATCTGGTATACTATGTGCATTTCTGGGCTCCAAATTTTACAAAGGATGTGGAGAAGTTAGAGAGGTCCAGGGGCAGGAAACAAAGCTGATAACGGGCTTGGAATGCAAGTCATATGAGGAGAGGATGAAGAAACTAGGCATGTCCAGCTTCAGGAAAAGGTAATAACATCAGTTTAGTAGATATCCATTTCTTCAGTTGAAATATTTAAATAATATACTCTAATTGATCTAGGAATTACTAATTAACAAATATTCAATAAAAGATAATGGCAGAAAGCACTGGAGTCCAAAACTGAATGTGATTTTAGGTGAAAAAACTTGACTGATTAGAGACATGTAAAACTTTTACACACATTATTTCCCTTTGGGTTTAGGTATCTAAAGCTGGGGGCACATGTCATTTCTTACCTGTTCAAGCCAATCTTCAGCCTTGAAGTTCTGACATAAGGAAACACTCCTAGACCTCCAAAACCTTCCTTTCCAAACCTCTACTCTTGTTCTGTTCTTGGGTGGATCCATTAGCTTTAATAATATGTTGACAATCTGTTTTATTATGTAAAATAGGAATTGCATTTAATTTATTACATTTTCCTCCATGATATCAATACTAAATGAAATAATGCTCTTTCATTAATATTACATTTATTCCTTATTTTAAAGCAGTTTGATGTAGGTACATAAATCATTAATTGAAGATGAAAACTAGACTTCTAAATAGAACAGTCCAGTTTTCCAGATGTAACAGAAAAGAGCTTTAAGCCACCTGTAGAAGTTATAAAATATCCCTACAAAGATGAGTAAGAAAAAAAGTGGCCAGCATGCACAAATTTTACAAGAAATTGTTATACTGTAAAATAAAAAAGAAATTCTGGCAGAAATACATGCAACATGTAAGCAATGTCTCCTGTAACATTTTTAGGACCCACTCTATTCAAGCCCTTTTTTGAATAAACACTAATACATACATAAATACTTTCCTGAACTAGAGACTGATGAAACTTATAACTGTAAGCTCTATTGTATATCCAGTTGAATAAATAGACGAGCTATCCTAGGGAAAATAGATCTACTTTCAACTGTTTTTTCCAAATATTAATATACAGCACCTTTCTCACTTACATTGTATCTATGTTGATTACACATTCTAACCCAACAGGAGTCACATTATCCCTTCTGTTTGTATGGAGTTTACTACTGAAAACAAGCATACATAGTATTTGAACAAAGGTTTGCTCACAGCTGTTTTTAAGTTTGCTTCTTGAAAGAACATCCTGCTTTTCTGTTGGGAGATGTTGTATAATAGTCATTCAAATACAATGACTTATCCCCCATGTACTCTATATGAATATTATTTGTTATTTATTGACCCATTTAGACATAACATTATGACACAGCATTTTCCAGGAATAGTAGGTAGCAAGTGGTAATACAACTTGTACTAAGAATGGGCCATTCTTGAATGGGCCATAATGAAATGGGCCATAATGAAAGAATGGGCCATAATGAAATGGGCCATAATGAAATGGGCCATAATGAAAGAATGGGCCATAATGAAAGCAAGACAGGGTGACTGGGGGAGCCACTCTGGGTAGTGACTTGGTGAGGTGGGGGACCGAGGAGTGAGCAAAAACAGCTGCCACCACAGCCACACAGTTGCAGCTAGAAGTTGCCATTGCCCCAGTGTTACAGCTGGTCCGGGCACTTAACTGTCTTGTTACAACTCTGGAGCCCCACATTAACATCCGTATTTAAACTATATCATAGTATCATAGTCACAGTATCATAGTGCTTAGGATCAGAAGGGACCTAAAGAGATCATCAGGTCTGACCCCCTGCCCCAGGCAGGAACGGGTGCCGGCGTCATATCACCCCAGCCGAATATCTGCCCACCCTCCTCTTGAAGGACCCCCAAGGTAGGAGAGAGTACCACCTCACTTCGGAGCCCGATTTAAACTATATCATAGTATCATAGTCACAGTATCATAGTGCTTAGGATCAGAAGGGACCTAAAGAGATCATCAGGTCTGACCCCCTGCCCCAGGCAGGAACGGGTGCCGGCGTCATATCACCCCAGCCGAATATCTGCCCACCCTCCTCTTGAAGGACCCCCAAGGTAGGAGAGAGTACCACCTCACTTCGGAGCCCGTTCCAGATCCTGGCAGCCCTAACTGTAAAGTAATGTCTCCTGATGTCCAGCCTGAACCTTCTTTCTAACAATTTGTAGCAATTATTCCTAGTAACCCTGGGTGGTGCCTGGGGGAACAGAGCCTCCCCCAGTTCCCACTGGTCCCCCCTGGTGAGTTTGTAAACGGCCACCAGATCCCCTCTCAGTCTTATCTTGTGGAGGCTGAATAGATTCAAGCCCTTTAGCCTCTCTTTGTAGGGCCTGCCCCATTGCCCCTTGACCATGTGAGTGGCCCTCCTCTGGACCCACACAATGCTAGCCAGATCCCTCTTGAAGTGTGGCCACCAGAACTGGATGCAGTACTCCAACTGTGGATTGACCAATGCCACAAATAGGGGAAGGATCACCTCTCTGAACCTGCTTGTAATGCATCCATAGATGGATGACAAGGTGCGATTAGCCTTACTGACCACTTCCTCGCATTGGTGGCTCATGTTCATCCTGGAGACAGCATTGACTCCAAGATCCCTTTCTGCCACAATGTTGACAAGAAGGGCGTTTCCCAGCCTATAGGTGTGTTGCTGGTTCCTTCTCCCTAGATGCAGTACCTTGTACCTGTCTGCATTGAATTCCATCCTATTCTCATCTGTCCACCGCTGTAATTTGTCCCTCCCCTCCAGTGTGCCCACCTTGCCCCACAACTTGGTGTCATCAGCAAATTTGGACAGTGTGCATTCTACACCCACATCCAGATCACTGATAAAGATGTTGAACAGTACAATGTCCAGGACAAAGCCCTGGGGGACTCCACTGTCCACATCCCTCCAGGTTGAAAATGACCCATCCACCACCACTCTCTGGGTGTGACCACCTAGCCAATTTGCCACCCATCTGACTGTGTAGGCATCAATGCTGCAGTCACCTAGTATTTTTTAAGAGAATGTGGTGGGAAACTGTGTCAAAGGCCTTCTTAAAGTCCAGAAAGATTACTTCCACCCCGACACCCTCGTCCAGGGACTTTGTGACCTGATCATAAAAAGAAACCAGGTTAGTCAGTCAGGACTTGCCCTCAATGAACCCATGTTGGTTGCACCTAAACATTACTTACTCTGATGGACCCTTGCAGATGTGCTGCTTGATAATTTTCTCAAAGGTCTTCCCAAGGACTGAAGTAAGGCTGACTGGCCTATAATTGCCGGGGTCCTCCTTTCTCTTCTTCTTGTAAATGGGGACAACATTGGCCTTTTTCCAATACTCTGGTAGCTGGCCAGTGCCCCATGAGTACTTATAGAGCCATGCCAGGGGCCCTGCTATGACCCCCACCAATTCCCACAGCACCCTTGGGTGAAGAGCATCTGGACCTACTGATTTAAGCATGTCCAGCCCCTCCAAAAGTTCCTTAACTAGGTCATGCCTGACCGTAGGCATGGCAGTGCTGCCCCTGGGTCCATCCACAGTTCTAGTGGGGGAGACGTCCTGGTCCGTGTTCAGGAATATGGAGGCAAATAAATTGTTAAAGAGGTCAGTTTTTTCATTTGCCGCAATCACCAGATTGCCAAGCATATCCTGTAGGGGCCCTACATTACCTGGTGCCTTCTTCTTACTTCCTATGTATTTGAAAAAGGACTTTTTATTATCTTTAATTCTGGTCACTAATCTTAGCTTCATCTCTGCCCTGGTCTTTCTAGCAGCCTTCTTGCAGTTCCAAGCAACAGAGGTGTAATCTTCCTTGGTGACAGCCCCTTGCTTCAACTGTTTGTACATCTCCTTTTTTGCCCTCAGGCATCCCTGGATGCCTTTGCTGAGCCATGGGGGCTTCTTAGCACTGCTGCCCTCCTTGGTGCACATTGGGACTGACTGCCTTTGAACTCAGAGGATTGTCTTCTTTAGGAACAACCACCCGTCTTGTACTCCCATCTCATTGAAGCTTAAAGACCTCAATGCCTCTCCTACTAACCTTCTTAGCTTACAGAAATCAGCCCTTCTGAAGTTGAGGACCCCTGCCTTACTGCTTGCTTTCCCCACACTGCACTGGGTAATAAATTCCAGCAGGCAATGATGACTGTCACCCAGGTGGTCGAGTACCCGCTGACCCCTCACTAGGTCATCGTCTGTGGCAAGGGCCAAGTACAGCAAGGCATTTCCCCTGGTGGGACTATGCACCTCCTGGGCTAGATGGAGGTCCTGTATCCTGGCTAGGAACCTACGTGAGCAGTCAGACCTGGATGACTGCTCCTCCCAGCATATGTCTGGTAGTTTAGGTCACCCTTGACAACCACATCCCTTGATTGTACTGCCTCTGTGAGCTGACCTGAGAATTCCAGGTCCAACTCATCCCCCTGGTGAGGCGGTCTGTAGTAGACACCCACTATGAAGTCCCTTTCCCCATATTCCCTTTGCATTCTTACCCAGAGCACCTCATTTTGCCCCTCCTCTGACCCTATCCTGATCATTGAGGATGTGTATTGCTCTTTGACGTATAGTGCTACACCCCGCCCCCCACACTTTTCCCTTATCTGTGTCACCTGTACAGCTTGTAAATTCTTTAATTTGTATGGAAGAGTTAAATGTTCACTAGAAACATTCAAAAGAAAGAGCAAGAGCTTCCGAATATTAGGTAAAAATATAAGTTTCTTAAAAATATTATGTTTTCCTTGACATTACACATTCCAAGTACATTACTTCAACACAGTCTCCCATCTTAAAACCAAAGTGCTGGAGGATGAATATATAAAACTGAATTCATTACATTCCTTCCAAAGAGCTTATCACAGAATCACTGATGGAATTTTCAATTCAAACAACAATGGAAATAAAGTAGCAGCCTTTATCCCATCTGCTCCTGAACTATTCCCATACACGGTTAAAATATTAGGAATAAGGCTTAGTTTTTCTGTATAAAACAACAAAAACCAACCAACCAAACAAACAAAACTTCAAAAACTGAACTTAGCAATTGCTGCTACTGTCCCAGATATATTTATTTTGGTAACATGAAGTACAGACTGTCACAGCCACAGGCATTATTTCACTGACATTATGTATAGTGAAGATTTTTCTTTCCAAATGAGAAATAAAATGCAGGTGATTTTGGATTTGATAAATGCTGGCAATAGTTGCTACACCTATCATTTTTGTGAACTACGTAAATTCATCTTTGGGGCTCCAATCCACACCCCATTCCACCTCCCTCCAGGGTGGCTGGGCAAACCCCAGAATGAATCTCCCTCCCCTGGCTTGTCCCCCTGCAATCCTAAGACAGCACCAGAGACGGAGCTGTGCTTCAGCCGAGCTGCAGGAGCAGACAGAAGTTAATGAAGGTGCCCCACTTTGGAGCACCTTCTTTTGAACCCTAATATAATGAGGATTAATTTGTTGCATGACCAGAGCACTATGCACTTCATGTGATAAATGTAATTTCTGTCTGCACCTTAAGT
>NW_005842118.1:82321-96787 GCF_000455745.1 Alligator sinensis | reverse complement strand
TTTCCCTGCAGGATAGCACCAAATAGTCTTTTCTTTGAAATTTAGTATCCCTTCTGTGAAATGGAGGGATTTTATAGGAGTACCCAGGGCCGTTCATTCATTTGTGGTTCTAGCTTGGGAACCTTGTATGAAAAAAAGCAGAGGCTAATCTTCCTCTGCCCCTCAGTTCTTCCTGTTCACTTTTTCTTGCAAGCATTTTCACTCATTCTGCTCCTCTTCCCCCCAGTGCGGGGAGAGCTTTCCTGAAGCCTGATGTCATGGGAACATCCTCTCCAAACTTGACCTCCCATTCTCCTTCCCTGATGACAAGCCCTAGCAACAACTTCCCTTGCAGCTGCCTTGACATCAACCCTGGGTTCTGATCAACACAACCTTAACTATGTCCTTGGACAATGGAAGAGTACTCCTCCTCGGCCCATGAATGTAGGAGGGCTACTAAGAAGGCAAAGGCAGAGATGGAACTCAGACTAGTGTCCAGGATTAAGGACAACAAAAAGTCCTTTTTCAAGTACATTGGGAGCAAGAAGAGGGCACATAGGACCCCTGCAATGTAGGGCCCCTGCATGACTCAAATGGTAACCTTGTGGCTATGCCAGATGAGAAAGCTGATATTTTTAACAGCTTTTTTACCTCTGTTTTCTTGAACTGGGACTGGGGCATCCCTCCTGCCAGAGGTAGGGATAATTGCAGGGATAGCTCTGTCAGGCCTTGGGTCAGCACAGATGTAGTTAGGGATCTTCTGGAATGGTTGGACATTTTTAAATCTGCAGGTCCAGATGCCCTCCACCCAAGGGTGTTGAGGGAGCTGGCAGGGGTTATCACGGAGCCCTTGGCCTGGCTGTATGAGCATTCATGGTCATCTGGCCAGGTGCTGGAGGATTGGAAACTAGCTAATGTGGTCCCCATTTTTAAGAAAGGGAGGAAGGAGGACCCAAGTAACTATAGACCCGTAAGCCTCACCTCAGTGCTCGGGAAGATCTTGGAGAGAATAATCAAGGAGCATATCTGTGGGGGGCCAGCAGGGGAGATCATTCTCAGGGGCAACCAGCATGGGTTCATCAAAGGCAGGTCCTGCATGACCAATCTGATTGCCTTTTATGACCAGGTAACTAAATCCTTGGATAATGGTGTCACCATGGACATAGTCTTTCTAGACTTTAAGAAGGCCTTTGCCACCATCTCTCACCCCATTCTCATTAATAAATTAAATGACTGTGGCATTGATGCCTACACTGTTGGATGGGTAAACAACTGGCGGATGGGGCACACCCAGAGAGTAGTGGTGGACAGGTCATACTCAACCTGGTGAGATGTAAGCAGTGGGTCCCCCAGGGCACAGTCCTCGGGCCCTTACTGTTTAACATCTTCATCAGCGACTTGGACAAGGGGGTTGAAAGGACATTGTCCAAGTTTGCTGATGACACTAAGATTTGGGGCAAGGTGGGCACACTTGAAGGGAGAGAGAGGCTGCAACTAGATTTAGACAGACTAAAAAAGTGGGCAGATGAGAATAGGATGGGGTTCAATGTAGATAAATGCTGGGTGCTGCACCTTGGAAGAAGGAATCCACAGCATACGTACAGGCTGGGGAGTTCCCCTCATGAAAGCACAGAGGTGGAAAGGGATCTTGGAGTCATTAATGACTCCAAGATGAACATGAGCAACCAATGCCAGACCGCAGCCAGAAAGGCCAGCCATACCTTGTCATGCATCCAAAGATGCATCTCAAGCTGGTCCAGAGAGATGATGCTCCCCCTCTATGCAACATTGGTCAGGCCACAGTTAGACTACTGCATCCAGTAGTGGGTGACACACTTTAAAAGGGATGTGGCCAGCCTGGAGAGAGTTCAGAGGAGGACCACCCCTTTGGTGAGAGAGCAGCAGGACAGGCCCTACGAGGAGAGACTGAGGAACCTGAACCTGTTCAGCCTCGGAAAGAGGAGGCTGAGGGGGGACCTGGTGGCTGCCTACAAACTCATCAGGGGAGATCTTCAGCAAATAGGAAGAGCCCTTTTCTCCCCAGCACCACCTGGGGTGATGAAGAATGATGGTAATAAGCTGATGGAAAATAGGTTTAGGTTAGAGATCAGGAGGCAATATTTTATGGTTAGGGCAGCCAGAATCTGAAACCAGTTTCCTAGGGAAGTGGTCCTCACCCCAACCTTGGGTAAATTAAAAAAGAGGTTAGATGATCATCTGTCTGGGGTCTTGTGAACCCAGTATTCATTCCTGCCTGTGGCAGGGGGTCAGGCTAGATGATCTGTTCAGGTCTTTCCTGACCCTAGCTACTATGAAACTATAAAACTATGAAATGGCTGCAGGCATGCAGACAGCCCAGTGAGCCAAGCCTCTTCCTCCTGTAGGGGCAGCAAGCCGGCCTCTTATTTTGTGCTTTTCTTGCAACCCAGTCTAAAATTCAGTTTGTGCAGCTGTTGAGGCCCACCCCATGCTTCCTGATGCTTACAGCAGCAGGCTGCACAGTTACACCCTTCTTCCAATCATAACTCTGCCCAGTCCAAATGAAAGTTCTACATAAGTATCTATGCAGTATTTTTTAGATACGGTCTGGTTGTGTTGCTTCCTTTACACTGTGGAATATATACTGGAAAATACTCCAGCTCCTTGTCAAACTCATAGATATATAAGAGCAAGTGGTTTTTCCCTTTGTGAGTCTTCTGATGCTTTTTAGCTAGTTTTTCCTCCAGATATATTAATAGAAAGTATATTAGAAAATGGTACAAGTACTTACTGTTTCACTAGGCAAGAGGTTTGAGCTACTCTTTCCTGGACCTTCCCTACCGACACAACTGTCACACTGTACAATACCTTATTCCTCCTGTATTTTCAGAGGCTGTTGTGAAGTTTTCAGCACCTCAGCATTTTGTTAGGCAGAAAAAAATAGTTTTTATTGGTCAGTTGAAAGGCACTGATACACCCAAGGCCATGTTTGGATCTTCAAGACAAATTTCTCTGAATCTATTTTAATTCTCTGCCTTTCAGAATTCATTATATTCTGGAGCATTGTCAATTCCTGCTTGAATAGCCAGCACAATTTCTTCTTGTACTCCATCTCTGCTTTCACCTAGGCTATTTCTGTTCTAATTTCCAGGTTTTTTGGTGACCTTCTTCAGTTTCTTCTCCTTTGTTATCATTACTATTCTCCCTGTTTTGGCTTCATCATCAGTGCCAGGATCCACCCTTTTCAAAGTAACATCTAATACATTTCTTCTTGATTTTTAGTCATCTGTCTTCTGGGGCATCTTTGTAGAGCCCACCTCTGCATTCCATTCTGGATCCCAGATACTCCCATTTTTCATCAGTTTTTCATTGCTTTCTATTTCAGAGAGGTTTTTCCCCCTTTAATTCTCTTACTGCCCTCATCTTCTGAAGTATGGGTGCAGGGCTCCAAGGGCATATCCACACATGCAGACATGTGTACTTGCATCAGCTCAAATAGAAAATGTGCAAATTTAAGCTGGGACTTTTTGCCTCAGTGCATGTGCCCGGACATGCACTTTAGTGTGGGGTAAGTTGTGACACTTGGGGCAAAATAACCCTGCCTGGCTTCTCCCAAACCTGCATCCAGAGGGAGCTACAGCAGTGTAAATAGGTGCCCTGTCCTGGTCCCATCAGTACAAAAATCTGCTCAGGGATACTCACTCTCAGGAGCTTCTGGGGTGTGGGGCCACTTTACTCTCACTTGTCTCTTCACATTTCCAGGCAGAGCACCACTGAGCAGTGTCCACCGGCTCCTTGGATGCCTCTGAGGACCAGTGGGTGCGACCCGGGGGGCTCTGCTCAGTGTCCCCTTTAGGTGCACTTATTTTCATGTTTTAACCCTCTGACCCAGACAACACTCCTGTCATGTTTTTGTTTTTTTTTTCCATTAGTTGTCCAAAGTATTTTGTTGTAGCATTCACCCATTAGCCCCCATACAATAGGGGATACTAATTAGCCAGGTGGGCCTTACAGCCCATGGTATTTGAATGTTACAAATAGAGAGGATGTTCTAGGGGAGGAGCCTCTGGGAGGAAGTTGGACACACCCCTTCCTGTCCCAGGCTGCTGTTGCTGTTTGCTGCAAGCTTGGTCTCAGGAGCTTCTGGGGAGAAGATGGCCAGCCCCTTTCCTGCCTCTGGCTACTGTTAGTTGCTGGCTTGGTCTCAGACCTTTTGGAGTAAGTTGGCCACACACCTTCCTGCCTTGGGCTGCTGCTGTTGCTGACCCCCTCACTGGGGGGTTCTCTGCTGCACCCCCTCGGGGAGGGGCCCACTGCACTGCACCCCAGCACTGCACCCCAGCTTCTGCACCCCTGTTCTGGCCTGCTGCCAAGCTGTGGTCAGGGGACAGCCTGGGGAGGGAGCCTGCACTGCCTGTGGGCCCCTCCCCCATCATCACTGCTGGAGCCTAAAGGTGCCTTGCCTGCCTCAGCTGCCTTGGCAGGCCAACCCTGACTTTCACCTCCACTTTCACCTGAAGCACAGTCTGAGTGGCTGAACTGGATGGCCACTACCACCGCTACTGCTGTAGCTGCTGCTGCTAATGTTCCGCTGCTGCCCCCTCTCAGGAGGGAGGGAGATTCCCTGTTGCACCACCTGACACCACACCTGAACTGGATTACTCCCTAATTGACTGACTGCTCCTGCCCTCCCCCACAGCTACTTCACTACATCTGATCCTGCTTTGTCTTCCTGCCTACTGCTGAGCACCTGGCTGGAGGTCTGATGGTCTCTTGGACAGAACTTGAACTAACAAAGCCCCTTAACCACTCCAGCCATCTTTTTATATCTGCCTCAGCAGCCTTCTCTGTGTGCTCTTGCCCTTGTGTGGTAAGTCCTGTGGTCCACTCTCCCTGCCCTGGTGTTTGTTGTGTGGCTGAGTAAGCCAGCTCGAGTTGTGTGTTCCCCCTCCCCCACGTTCTCAAATCATAGCTCTCCCAGTATTTTTTCCTGTGGGGCTGTAGCTCAGTGAGCTTCAGCCCCCTTTCTTCCTACCTCCTTTCTCCCCCACATCCCCAGCCTACCCCTACTAGATTCACCAGCCATACTGAATATTTTGTTTCTATTTTCTGCCCTGCCTTCATGTGAAACAATGGCAAGGCAGGAACATTCGGGGGGGAGGGAAAGGCAGGAGCGTTCGGGGGGGGGGGGGGAGATGCCCACACAGAGCTTCCTGCAGCCCCCACTATGGGGGCAGATTTCATCCAAGCCCCCAAGGGGATGCATGCCCCTGAAGCCTCCACCCCTATCATGCCCCCAACATAGCTGCCCCACCACCCCCACCCTCACTTTCTCCTGCTGGAGCCTGTCCAACTGAGGACCACCCCATGGCTGCATGGGTGAAGGTCCTCTCTGGGTGCAAGGGCAAGAGAGAGGCCTTGGTGCAGCTGGAGCCCTCTGATGTGGAGGACTCCTTTCCCCTTCCCAAGACCAACACATGGTGGAAGGAGTGGCCCAGCCTTCGGGGGCCTCCCCAGCTGCATCTGGCACTCCACCCCCAGGAAAGATAAAATGGGTGATCCCTATGGAGGAGGTTTCAGGGCTGGTAGACAGTCCTGAAGAGGCGCCCATGAAGGAAGCCCCTCCCTCTGACCAGGGCCTAGCCTCTGAGACCATTGGCACCAAGGCTGAGGCTCAGGCCTACCCAAAGGAAACCCCAGCAGTGGATTCTCCTCCCTCTGATGATCTGGGGGATACAGAGGCCCTGGGCCTCACCTCAGTGAGTCCTGAGGGAGGAGGTCCTCTTTTCCAGGACCCCGAGGCAGATGCTGAAGCCACCCCAGTGCCTGACAGGTCTCTTCCCTCCCCCTCCCAGAAAAATTTCACCTCCAGCCTGCCCCATAGTCCTGCAACAGAGGGAGTCATGGTGTTGTCCCCTAATCAACAGGCAGATCTTGTTGGGGACCCTGCACAGACCCCCAAGGGCTCCATCTCTACCCCAACATGTTGTGAAGGAGCACTACCCCTGTCCCAAGGGGCTTCAGAGCTCTCCCAATCCCAGTCAGGGTCTTAGTGGACCGGGGGTTTCAGATGGTGCCTATGGACACCCCTGAGCCCCAGGACCTGGAGGAGGATGTCTGAGAAACAACAGGCTCCATGGAGCCTGCAGACCTCAGTCTTGGCAATCCCCAGGGGTGACCTACTTGCATTTCTTGACTGCGACTACACCTGCTGGTCTGCCAGACAGGTACAGCTCACCTTCAACAGCTGAGGAGATTTTGACAGCATACTCACCACTGTGAGGGCACTGGCGGCAAGGGGCCCGAAAGCTGCAATGCCCAGGTCTATAGGTGGGCCTGCAGTTTCATAGACACCCTGTATACATATGGGAAGACATTACACTAGCCAGCAGGAAGGCCCCACACCAAGCGTTTTAGATGTGCGAGGCCCCTGATGAATTGTCTACTCCAACCCCCCAGCCATCAGGTCATTTAAGATTGCAACTTTCAATGTCCATGGCTGCAGGAAGGGTCTCTGGAGATGCTGGGTGCTCTCCTTCCTTCAGGACGGAGGGTACCCCATGTTATTTATCATGATCTCCTGCAAGACTCCAGCTGATGAGCATAATTGGCAGCTGGAGTGGGGAAGGCAGGGTCTTTTTTAGTCACCTCTTGGCCACCTCTTGCAGGGTGGCCACCCTGTTCTCCTGAGGCCTGCACCTAGATATACTCCAGGGCATTGTGGTGGTGCCAAGCCACCTGCTGCACCTCTGGGTCCAGGTGCAGGGGCTGGTCCTGAAACTTCTGAACATTTATGCCCCTGTGAAGGACCCAGAGTTGGCAGATTTCTTCCACCAGGTGGCCACGTACATCAGCACCCTCAACTCTCACGAGAACCTGGTTCCTGGTGGAGACTTTAACATCACCCTAGATGCATGAGACAGGTCAGACAGGGAGCAGAACCAGGCCACTGGTGGATATCTGGTGTGCCTGTCACCCCACTGAACCCCCTGCTTTCACCTATTTGAGGTTGGGGGTGGAGCAGGCATGCCACTCCCGGTTGGACTGGGTTTATATCTCTTTGCTGCACTTTTCTCAGGCCCACTCTGGCATCAGGCTGACCCCTTTCAGTGATCACCACCTTGTCTGGCTCAGGCCATGCTAGGGTCTGGACATCTGGTGTCAACCTACTGGCATTTCAAAGCCAGTCTGCTGGAGGATGTGGGCTTCAGGGAGGCCATCCAGGAGTTCTGGCTGGCCTGGTGGGAGCAATGGACAGCTTTCCCCTTGTCTCAGAGATGGTGGGATGTGAGGAAGGTGCTGTGAGGAAAGAGAAGAGCCCCAAGGAAGTAAGTTTGTCCCACCTGAATTGCAAGCAGCTGTCCCAGCCCCCAGGCTGCAAAGAACTATGCAGGGCTCACTCCTCACCTGGTGTTTCAGGAGGGGAGGGGGAGCCAGCAGGAACTACCAGATAAAAAGAGACCCAGAGCAGGCAAAAGAGGGACACCAGGAACTGAAAGTGGCTGACTCAGGCAGAGTGATGGCAGGGATAGCTGAAGGTGCAGAGAAAGCAGCTGAGTTTGGGTCTCAGAGAAGCAGCTCTGTGGAGGGAGTTGCCAGAGAAGAGAACCCTGAAGGAAATGGCATGAGAGAAACTGAAACTGCAGTGGGGCAGTCCGGAGGTACCATAAAGACCCTAATATCAGGGCTGAAGAAAAAGGGTACTGTAAAGTTTGCAATATAAGGGCAGGAGAAGTCCCAGTTGGTTTTTGTTCTCCTTTTCTTTAGAGTGAGAGGGAAGTCCTCCTAGAGAGATAGTGTGTTTGCAACTTTCTGGACATTAGGCTAGTAAAAGAACTGGCTAAAATTCATGGTATATCTGTGCATTGCTCCAAGCCTGGTGAAGTACAACAAGGCCCATTGGGCTATTGATTGTCCAGATCCAGAGACCTACAAAGCATTTGTGGTGCTCTGAGGCAGACTGTATGGACTGCTGAATTAAGACCCAGTGGAACAGGCGAGGGTGTAGGGGTTGGTGGAGCCCTCACTACACTGAGACAGATTTCAAGAGCAAAAGCATCAAAACCCGCATGCCTCAGCATTCTAATGTTCTTCCTTAACAACAAGTCATGGCAGGAGATATTGTGGATGTGTGGGAGAGTCCAGCAAGATGTCATAGTGGGCTTTGGCCAGCTGGCCAAAGTGATAAAACTGTCTCAGTGTAGAAGACTGAGAAAAACAGAAAAAAATAACAAAAAACACTCAGAAAAAAGTGATGAGCACCAGAGACTGACTAAATATAGAACAATAGAGGCAAGCATCTGCCCCAGATAGGGTCAGGGCTTTGGGTGAAAACCCTCAATAGGACATGTGTGCATCTGGCTTTTTTTGCTGCAGCTACACTCAGGGGCACACCCAGCAGAAGGAGGTGATCCAGAAGCAACTCGAGTGGGAAGTACTAGATCTGGAGAGGCACTTGGCCACTGACCCAACCAACCGGTCCCTCTATGGAGAGTGTCAGGAGAGGCAGGAAGAATTTCGTGCTCTGGATGACCACTGCGCCCACAGTGTCCTTCGGGAGCTGGACTGCAGCTCCCACTTCTTCTATGCCTTGGAGGGGAGGTGTGGGACCAAGAAGTACAACACCTGCTTTCTGGTAGGTAACAGCACCCCCCTCACAGATCCAGGTGAGATGAACCAGCACACACAGGCATTCTATGAAGAGTTCTTCTCCCTGGATCCAGCAGACTCTAAAGCCTGTCAGACCCTGTGGGAGGGACTCCCATAGGTCAGCATGGGTGACCAGGACCAGCTGGAAGCTCCTCTCACTCTGGCTGAGTTTTCAGCCACCCTTCACCTGATGCCTGGCAGCACAGCGCTGGGCTTCAATGGGCTGACCGCAAAGTTCTATCAGGCCTTCTGGGATGTCCTAGGCCCAGACCTAGCCATGGTCTGGGCCGAAGTGGGGAACTCCCCTTGTCATGCTGGAGAGCCATGCTGACCCTCCTGCCAAAGAAGGGGGATCCCCATGACCTGAGGAACTGGTGTGCCATGTCCTTTCAATGCATGGACTATGATGTGGCAGTGAAGGAGTAACAGGGGGCCTGCTCAGGGCCGATCTCCGTGGCCCACCCACCTGTTCTTGGGCCAACCACCTGCCTTCTCACCCGCCATGCCTTGATGTTAATTGATTAATTAACTGATGTCAATTAAGCAGGAGGCTACCCATTTTGCTGTCCTGATGCCAGGGGGCGCTCTCTGTGGCTCCTTTCCTCCCCTATACCACAGTCCAAGCTTTGCAGATGGCATCTTGATGTTCACATAATCACTGGCCCCCACACTGGGCCCCAGAATCCTCCTAACAGGACCCCTCCATGATCCCTCCACTCAGGCGGCCTCTCCACCTTCATTCAGGCTACCTAGCCCCCTGAAACTATTTTCCCCTCTCGGGTGTGGTCCCCCCAGGACCTCTGGCTACCAGTCCTGGCCCACCTCCAGGCCAGTCAGGACCCCAGGCCCCCGGCTCTTGGATGTCCCTCGTGGTGGGCCCCTGGCCCTTTTGACCGTCTTTGTCTTTCCAGGGGTCTGCCTTCTGGGCCCTACAAACACAAACTGGGCTACCCACCCAGTGGTGGGGGCTAGGGGTTAAGGCGCCCCAACCCACCTCTCACTGGGGTGGTAACTGGCCTGGCATTTTCTGGGGGCTCCCTCACCACTGAGAGCCCCACCAGGCCACCCCCTCCCAGCAGGGTGCAGTTTTAGGTCATGCTCAGGACCAGGAACCTCCTGACTATCCCCTACAGCTCCTCTCTTACCTCCAGATGTAGATCTGCAGCCCTCCAGCCAGGTGATGTTGTTACCTGGCTTCCAGCAGCCGAACTGCCCAGTTTATATAGACAGCCCTCCAGGCCCTTAAAGTGGCAGGCGCACACAGTGCTCTGCCACAGAAGGCCATCTTGCTGCCCCTGCAGTCCATGCTGATGGACATGTTCCATCCTGACCAGATGTACTCAGTTCCCAGCTGTTCCATCTTTGACAATCTGTACCTGGTTTGGCACCTCCTGGAGCAAGTGCACTGGGAGGGCCTGTCTTTCACCCTTCTATCCCTGGACAAGGAGAAGGCACTTGACAGTGTGGGATACAGGTATGCTGTGGGCCTTTGGCTTCTGGCCCTGCTTTGTGTGGGCTCTACAGGTGCTTTATGCTTCTGCAGAGTGTTTTGTCAAGCTCAGCTGGACCCTGACAGAGCCCATCCCATTCAGGAGAGGGGTGTGTTAAGGATTCCCACTGTCTGGCCAGCTGTATGCCTTGGCCCTGGAGCCCTTCCTTATTCTCCTGTTGAAGCGGGTGGTGGGATTGATGCTCTGGGGGATGGTGGTGTGGCTGATCCTGTCAGCGTATGCTGATGACATACTCAACATGGTCCAGCACTCAGGTGACCTGGTGGAGGTCGAGGCCTGCTGGGCATTGTACTCAGTGGCCTCCTCTGCCTGGGTCAACTGGGTCAAGAACTTTGGCCTGGCAGTGAGTGACAGGTGACAGGTGGGCTCACTCACACCTGCGCTCCATGGTATCTGCTGGAATATGGGCTCAGCTGGAACGTGGGCTTGCTGCTCTATTTGGGTGTCTACCTGTCCCCCACAGACCACTCCCCACTGGAGAACTGGTACCAGCTAAAGGCAAGGGTGATGGAGCATCCCTGGGTGTGGTCAGGGTTCCTGAGGTGTCTTTCCCTGTGTGGGAGTGCTGGTGCTAAACCAGCTGGTCCTGTACATGCTCTGGCATTGCTTACACACTCTGCCTGTGCCCCCTGAGGTCCTGGTGGGACTCCAGGGATTGGCACTGGAGTTTTTCTGACTAGGACGGCACTGGTTTCTGCAGAGGTCCTGAGCCTCCCCTTGTGTGAGGGCAGCCAGGCCCTGCTTTGCCTCCCCATCCAGGTCATGACATTCTGCCTTCAGGCCCTGCAGTGACTGCTATACCATGTCAGTAGCCATGCAGCATGGGGCCACCTGGGGCATGAATTTCTCCACCACTTCAGGAGGCTCTGATATGACTGGCAGCTTCTTGGCCTGTGGGGTCTCTCCCTGCAGGGCCTGTGAGGACTGCCAGAGTTCTACCAGGACTTCCTCTGGGCCTGAAGGCTGGTCTCCAAGTCCCCTGCAACAGTTGCCCAGGGTGCCAACCTGCTCATTGAGCCAGTCCTCTGAAACTCTCAGCTGGAGGTGCCCTGGTTGCAACAGAAGTTAATCCTTTCTGGTGTCACCCATATCAGAGACCTCCTGGACTATGATAGGCAGGAGTGAGTGGACTCTTCTGTGCTGGCTTGGTACATGGGCATACCCACAAGAAATGCAAGCTGCTGTCTGATCCAGGTGTTGAAATCTTCCCTACCTGCTGAGGCTCTTGCCTTTGTTGACCATGTCCTGTGTGGTGGCAGTGCCCCCCACCCTACCTAATGTTTTCCCCCAGACCAGTCTGCTTTTTCACTGTCCATCGCTGCCACCTCTACATGCTCGTGTGCTGCATGATCCATCATGCCACCCTCACATCCCATCCAAACACCAAGTGGTGGAACCTGCTTGGCAAGGGTGTGGCTGGAGCACTGGAGTGGCTGCATCTGTACTCCACTCTCATCCCATGAGCCACTAGTGACATCAGCTGGTGGCTCATCCATGGAACCATCACCACGGGCATGCATGTGGCAAACTTCACAGACACCCTGGTCTCCTACCTCTTCTGTGGGCCGAGGGAGACCCTGGCACACATGATTCTTGAATGAGCCAGGCTGCAGCCCCTCCACCTCCAGAACCTCCTCCTGAGGTTCTGGTTGAATTTCACCCCCACCTTCTTGGTTTTTTCAACCCATCCATGGCCTCACCAAGTCCCAGGACCTCCTGGTCATCCTCCTCCTGGACCTGGCCAAATGGGCCCTGTACTTGACCAGAAAGGAGGCTTTATCTGTGAAGGTGCCCAGAGACTGCAGGGCTGCTTTTCTTTCATTTGTCAGAGCACATTTCCGGAGAGAGTGCCAGTGGGCAGCATGCACCAGCTCACTGGATGCCTTTGAAGAATGGTGGGTGCCACCCAGGGGCTCTCCTCGATGTACCCTGTTAGTGTGACAATATTTGGATCTTGGGGAACATTGAATTTGCAGCTGAATACCAGGCTATAGCCTGTGGCCCAGCAAAGCTGCTAACCACAAGGCAGAATAATATAAAAAGTAACACTGCAAGATGCTTAGGAAAGCATTTTCCTAACAATGTCATAATGTTATAAGATATATAGCTTATTGTGTAAGGAGAACAGGATGGAGACCACCGCCTATCGTTAGGAGATGAGCAGAAGCAAGACCTTGGAGATGGTGAGGAAATCAGCAAGAAACCGCAATTGACCTAAAGAAGCTGGGGTCAGGTTCTTAGGCATGCGTTCATAACAAAAATACATGTAAATATGTGAAATGCATGCTAATGAAGTAAACAGTAAATGGATGCGGAACCTGGGATAGGAGGGAATATGGGTGGAACAAAGTAGGGACAAAGGTGGAGTAAATGTTAATGAGTATGAACCAAGGTGTATAAATATAGAAAAAAAAATGTTCACTGCTGCTCCCTGTTTTTTTGGGAGCTTGCCCAAAGCTGTCTCCATTTTGAATAAAGCTCTTGCTAGCAATGTGTGCTGGTGTTTCCTCTCTGAACAAACGGATCATCGTGTCCCTAGTCATTGGGCGTTGCATGGAGTCGGTGTCTAACATACACCTCCAGATAACTTATTTTCACATGTTGACCCTTTGACACCCACATCACTCCTATCCTGTTTTTTCCCTTAGTTGTGCCATGAAATCAGTAGTTCCATTCATTAGCCCCCATATAGTGGGTGGTACTAGTTTACCAGGTGGGCCTGAGAGTCCATGGCAATTCTAAATGGACAAATAGACAGGAGTTGCTGAGGCCCGGCCAATTGGTACATGGTGTCACTATCCCTTGTGCCAACTGAACTGCTTAAGCAACCCTAAGAGGTCCCTGTACCCTCTACCCACTGCAGCAATCTGGTAGCAGGGGCTGCTGCCTGGCTGTGACCTGTTGCGCACCTGCAAAACCTGGATGGGGACTGAACAGCCAGCACAGGCATCTGACCCTGTGGGCCACCTGCCAATAGGCTGTGGCTGCAGAGTTGGCCTTTGTGAGGCATGTACTGCTATGTGTGCCCCTGCCAAGCCATCTGGGCAGCTATCACCCAGAAGATGTTCCCAGTGTGGTGGCCTGCCTTGAACTGTCAAAGCATGTACTCCTAGCTGCAAGTTTCCAAAATGTCAGCCACTTCAAGCTGGGTCCAAGGTACCAGCAGGTTTCATCCTGTCTGCCAGCTGGGTATATAGGGTATGTGTTGAGGGGATGTGGGGTTTGCAAGAGGGGGGTTGGAAGAGGAGTGGAGAGATATGGGGGGCATGGGGTGTGTGGGGTGGATCATAGGGAGGGTGTGGGAGGCTAACACCCCCCTGCAGAACCCATGGCCCACATGCCCCACCCCTGCTTACTACTCCAGTCCCCCAAATTGCTGCCCTACCTGGCCCCATCCCTGCTGGATCCTGCAGCCCCCCCTGATGGCTGCCCAACCTGGCCCCTTCCCCCACTTACAACCCCATCCCCCCTCATGGCTGCTTCACCCTGCCCTTGCACCCCTAGACTCCCCACCCAGCAAGTCCTAGCCTCCCAGCACTTTTTCTTTTAAAGCTGCACACTCATTGGCAGTAGCAGCAGCTGTGGAGGCTCTGGGGCTGTATGGCAGAACCCCTCCAATCCAGCCCCTGCTCCCCGATCAGCACCACTCACTGGGCCCCAGGAGTCTGGGACTCAAAATAAAATAAAATAAAATAAAATAAAATAAGAAAGCCCCGCACTCACCGGCAGTAGCAGTGGCTGGGGGGGGTGTGGGGGCCCCTCCCTTCCATTCAGCCCCTGCTACCCAATTGCCCAGCCCGACCTTTATGCCCCCCACCCCCACACCTGGCCCCAGCAATCTGGGACATAAAAATAAAAAATAAAAACAAAATTAAAAATCCCTGCACTTATTGGCAGTAGCAGCAGTCCTGGGGGTCACTGGGGCCTCATGGCAGAGCCACCTCCAGCACAACAGAGGGCAGTGGGGTGCAATAGGGAGTAGAACCAGCTGCCTGGCATCCACATTGCCATTGCCCCATTGCACAGGTGTGGCCGGGGTTGGCTGGGTCTCACACAGCTCCGTGTGCTGTCAGGCAACTGAGGCTGCTGCAGCTGTCACCTGGAGCCTGGCAGCACTCAGACTGAGTGTCCTTATCTGCCTGACAGTGCACAGAACTATGCTGTGCCCTGCCAACCTCAGCCACACCTGGGAGATGGGGCAATGGTAGTGCAGGTGCCAGGCAGATGGAGCCCCCATGACCACTGCTACTGCCAGTGAGTATGGGACATTTTGTTTTTCAGGTTGCCAGGATGCTGGGGCCATGTGAGGCAGTGACTGGGGGGCTCAGGGGGCAGGGAGGGGCTGGGT
>NW_005842118.1:78718-82267 GCF_000455745.1 Alligator sinensis | reverse complement strand
GCAGGGGATGGGGCTAGGTGGGGCAGTGATCCAAGGGGCTCAGGGACTGGGTGGGGGATGAGGCCAGTGGGGGTCCCCTGTGGTCCTGCCCCCTACTCCAGCCCCTCCCCCCGCCAGTTACTGGCATGGAGCCCGGGTCCAGCTCCCTGAGGCTGGGACACTGCCTGCCCTGCATGGGTATGCAGCACACTTCAGCAGCAGGGTGAGGGCCAGCCATAGAGATGCTCTGGCTGGCTACCAGGGTGTATCTGTACAGAATCCACGCCTCCAGGTGCCTCTTGCTTCACTTTTTTTTGCCTGTGGTATTTTTGACTCCTGGATATGCAGGGGTCTAATTTTGCCCCTGTGCTGCAAATTTGCAGTGCGGAGAATATTTTTTTGTTCCCACTGATGCCTCTTGCAGCATCTCAAGGGCTATGAGATGCTGCAAGGGGCATGTGCATGCTCATCTGGACATGCCTATGGTGTTCTGTCTCCTAGCTAGGCCCCTGCTCACCAACCCCCTAATTGCAAGTCAGAGCTGTGTAGGCAAGAAATAGCATTAATCCTTAATGTGTGACTTTTCACTCTAACTTTAACGTCACTTAACATTCCTCAGGTTTAGTATGGTCTAAGTGTAACGTAACTTCACGCTAAGTATATGAATAGCCTTATTTAAGTCAGTGTTACTACTAAGGACCATGTCACAGGTTACACTTAAGATGTGTTAAATGCTCTTACAATGAGATGGCCCATGTGTTTGAGCAGTTAGACATGTGCTAAGTACAATTGTGATGTAGCAAAGTTATGACTTTCTGCAGGAGATTTATCTCCAGGTTTTATTAATTCACTTATTGTTGGACTTCTCCCCAGAGATAACAAGAGCTCAGGATACCAGGGCAGTGCTGGGGCTGGGACCAAAAATCAGGTCAGGTCAGGTCCAGCATCACATCAGATTTTGTTCAAGACTGCCAGTGGAAGAGGTCTGGTTTTCCCCAAAGATCCTGTGACGGTATGGATCTGGCATCTAGGGTGGTATCTTCTCCCAGACTTGGTTTCCTGTCTTTCCCTCCATCCACTCGGAGGCTGAGACAGTGTATGAGCAGCCCTCCCAGAGCTAGGGCCCTGGTGGGCTGGGAGATCATGTTAAGATAGGACCAGAGAATCAAGTAAATGGAATCAGGGTAACATCTGTGAGGCCTGGGGATGGCTAAAGGCAAGGGTGGAGACCATGAAGAGGTGCCCTAGGAAAGGTACTGTCATGGTGGCTGCTAGTGAGGCACCTGGCATTTGAGGTCTAGTACCCAGAGCCCTAAAAGGGTAGGTGACCCACAAGGCACCCTGTCTTATATTGGAGAGTATGAGAACAAAGAGGAATAGAGGCCTAGAGGGGTAGGGGCCCAAAAAGGCAGAGAGCCCTTCTCAGTTTAGGGTGTAAGGCATAAGTAAAATGATGGCCTAATGATGAACAGGACCAAACAAGGCACTGAAGGCTGATCTCCCATTGTCTGAAAGGCAGCATCCTAAGTATAGTAACTTTTACTTCAAGGTGTAGAAGGTGAGAGGACAAGACCATAACAGAAAGTTAGAGAAGTAGAATGGGCATAATATGGCCACCAGGGAGCACTACAGTCAACCATGGAGTTGGACACTTGCACAGAGAAACTACTACCCTTTATAAATTGGCTATCATTATTTTAGTATTTATAGATTTTTTTCAATAAATATCATACTAAAACATAACTTATTTGCAGTCATAAGTTAAATATTTTTATCAGAGGATGAAGTACTTTAATTGAGCTCAGTAATGCCAGTTTTCATCCCACTACTAGGTTTTTAGAATACTTTTAGGCATTTGCTCATATAAAGGTTATTTCTTTAATACTTTCCTCTTACAAGATGTTTTCTTCCCGTCCTAAATGTCACTTACAGAGGCACTGGCATTTTGATACTGAATTTTAATGGCCAATGCTTTTTCCTCTTCCTCTTTATATTTTAATTTATCCAGTTTAAAGCCTAAAGATGCAAGATATTGTACAGGTTGTACTGTTCTAGACTTATGTCCATTCTGACATTGCATCCTTAGATAACATTAAGGAACATTTAATGGCATAGAAAAAGAAGGAAAAAATAGTAGACATCACAAGCACTAGCTGTTTTACATTCTTTGAGAGATTGTTGCAATTTTTACATTTTAGAAGCAAATGCCATATTTAAATAATGAATGCATACAAGTTTATTAGTTAAATTGTTATAGGCAGCTCTAATAGCACAACTTACTGTGGGAAATATCAGACAAACAGCATGATTTTATTTTCTGCTGTTTTTAATAGTACAAAACATTAACTGGGGGTCTGAAATGTTGTGTGTTGGAAGTCTATCTCAGCAGCTCTTTCCAAGAACATGGAAAGGAAAATGTATACTTAGTCAAGCTTGTGAATAAATGAGAGAGAGAGACTCTGACTGTTAACATGGGAGGTGCCACCTTAGAATAACTGAATAGCCAGCTGTGTTTTAGAACAAAGACTTGAAATTTGGTGATGAGAGGGTGTGTGTGGAGAGAGGCTATTTGACAGTGATATTTTAAAGCTATCCTCCTGATAATCTGCCTAAATTTGGCCTTGTTATATGCCTTTGAAAAATTGCATTGTCCATGTGGCAAGTAGGAATATCTTCAATATTAGCAGGTAACATTTCAGGAGATTCTGTCTTCATATAGCATGTTGCATCCTGTTGTTGGCACTGGATTTATGACCCAGATCCTTTGTTCTGGGAAGACCCAAACTGGCAGACTGACCATGACTTCTCCATTCGATAAGAGGCAAATTTTACTGATACACAGTGATACCACATAAGTATAATGCAGGCAAGGCAAACAAAATAACCTCCTTAATTTGATATCTACAGGTCCTAGAACTGTCACAGATAGAGGATACACCTGGCCAGTATGTAAGCTTCTAACTGAGGTTGTTCCTTGAATGTCAGCAGCCCAGAGGTTGAGAGATGAGGCCCCCTGATCCCCTTCCCCCCCCCCAAGTAGGATGGGTGAGACAGGCTGGTGAAGCACCCTCTGTCCATGGAAGCCTCAAGTTTCACCAATCAAGGACCCTTTTCTTCTCTGAAATCCCTCCTTTTGTATTCTTTCTCCCCTCTGAACCTTCATTCCTGGGCATCACTGATTGGTCTCCCTATAGTCATCATACTGCCCATTAGGCCTGTGCAAGTCGGCAGTGATCCAACCCAGCTTTGGATTCAGCCACTTCAGATGTCCATGATCTGATCCAGAGATTTGGATTGGTTTGCCACTTTGATCCAGCCGAAGTGGCTCCAAAGCTTCGGAGCTGCTTCGGAGATCCGGCTATAGGCTATAATGGGGGATGAATGAAATATCTATAACTTTGTTATTTTAGCTCAGATTTAGGCACAACTTGCAGAGATGGTAGCCACTGCTAATAGCATAAAGTCTACCAAGTTTCAATAAAATCAGTGGAGGGGCTTGGGGGGAACTGTACCCCAAATTTTTGAAAGTAAAACTCCTGTTATTTCTATGTGTTACACCACAGGGGGATG
>NW_005842118.1:64164-78708 GCF_000455745.1 Alligator sinensis | reverse complement strand
GCCAAGTTTCAAGAAGATTGGTGGAGGGGTTGGGGGCAACTGCACCCCAAGCTCCTGACAGGTAAAACACACAACACAAATGACCCTCTGTGTGTTAAGGTGCAGTGGGCTGAAAACTGCAGTGGTGCTAGCCCCAGGTGAGGCCATAAATCCTTCCAAGTTTCAAGAAGATTGGTGGAGGGGCTTGGGGGGAACTGCACCCCAAGCTGTTGACAGGCAAAACTTGTGACATACATGACCGTGTGTGTGCTAAGGTGCAGCAGCTGGAAACTGCAGGGATGCTAGCCCCTGGTGATTCCACAAAGCCTACCAAGTTTCAAGAAGATTGGTACAGGGGTTTGGGAGGAAATGTACCCCAAATTCTTGAAAGCAAATTCTTGGTCTATGTATTACACCACAGGGGGATGAAAACTGCAGGGATGCTAGCCCCTGATGAGTCCACAAAGCCTGCCAAGTTTCAAGAATATCATTGCAGAAGTTTAGGGGGAACTGCATCTCAAGCTGCTGACAGGCAAAATTCATCATGTGGATGGGTGCTAGGGTGACTGCATCTGTCTTGGGGCACAGGGAGGTTAAATATGGTGCAGGCCTGAGTGCTGGGCTTTGCAGGCCATGAAGCCTGCCAGCTGTGTGTATCTCACTGGGGGAGTCTGTTGTCTGGGGCCCTGCACCCAAAGCTGCTGACAGGCAAAACTCATGATGTGGGTGGGTGACATTGTGTGTATGTTAAGCTGCACCCTCGCTGGTGTTGGGGCCTCTGCACAACATAGCAGTCTGCCCCAGCGAGGTCTCCTCCTTCCTTACAGCTTCATGCGTTGTCCTCCACTTTATGTGACAACAGGTAAAATAACTTAGCTGGCTCAACACCAGTAGCATCAGCAGCAACATCAAAGGTACCCAAATTAAATTGTCACAGAGCCTTTCTTTTCTATAAAGGAATTGACAGCAAGAAGTAAAGATGTTGTGTTGTGCTGGACATATGACATTATTCATGGTGTGAGATGGCTTATCTTGTGTTTTTTATGTTTATATGTGTATTATGGAAAAAAAAAAGGAGTACTTAAAAAATGTATCTTTGGAAGCTTTAGGGTTCAAAACCCCTTTGTCAGTACTAAGGAAGTACCTGCAGTTGGTCCTGGATGGAAGGAATAGTAAATAAGCCAGAGGCTGGCCTGGCCCGCAATGTAGGGGGAGGGACAGGTTGGGGTGGGGGGAAGCAGGGGAAAGGGGCATGTAGCAGGGCAGGTAAAAGTGCAGAGGTAGGTGCCTGGGGTGTCAGATGTTCGGCAGGGCACAGTGTGCCAGAATTCCACTGTGTATATTGAGTCCATGAGTTTCTGCACCTACTACCTAGGAGGCTGATGAAGTGCAGTACATAGGCCTAGCTCTGAAAAGTGGTTTATACATTCAAACAAGCACCTAACCTCATCACCAGAACTGATGCCAACTTCCTACAGCTCAAAACACAAAACCTGCCAACTATCTTCAGTACCCCCACAAACTGCACACCAGAATCTATCAAAAACAACAACACCCAAATACCTGTGGGGGCACATTCCTCACAAAAAAAAGCACTCTGCCTCCAGTCTCTCAGGCTTGATCCTGTGAGGGAATAAATTACAATTGAAACCACTTTTCAACATCCTTCTTGAAGTATGTTGCCCCAAACTGGACTCAGAACTCCAACTGTGGTCTGACCAATGCCACATAAAGAAGAAGTATCACCTCTTTGGCTCTATTTGTCATGCATCTGCTGATAAATAATAAAGTGAGGTTAGCTTTGCTGATGATTTCATCACGCTGATGACCCATGTTCATCTTGAAGTTCACTAGGACTCTAAGATCCCTTTTGCCTTTGTGCTGCTGAGAGGGTCATTTCCCAGACAGTAGGTGTGCTGCATATTATTGCACCCTAGGTGCAACACTCTGCATTTGTCCTTGTACTGCATCCTATTGTGTATTGCCCACTTTATTACCTGTCCATGTCTGCCTACAATCATTCCCTACCCTCCAGAGTGTGCACTTCACCCCGTAATTTATTATTGTCCACAAACTTGGACAAAGTGCACTTCACACCCACATCCAAGTCACTGATGAAGATATTGAAGAGTACAGGTCCAAGGACTGAACTCTGCAGGGCCCCACTACACACATCCTTCCAGGTCAATATTGACCCAACTACTACCACTCTCTGGGTGCATCCACTAAGCCAATTTACCACCCACCGGCCTCTGTAAACATCTATGTCACAGCCTCTTAATTTATTTATGAGAATGGGATGAGATACTATATTAAAGGCCTTGTTAAAATCCAAGAAAACAGCATCCACCTCAACTCCTGCATCTAAGTGTTTTTTAACCCTGTCATAAAATGAAACCAGGCTGGTCAGACATGATCTGCATGCTATGAATCCATGCTGGTTTCCCTGCTATTTTATTTTTCTGCTGGACTCCCACAGATATGATCATAATATTTTCAAAGACCTTTCCAAGGATGGAGGTGAGACTGACTGGTCTATAATTACTCAGATTCTCCTTCCTCCCCTTCTTGAAAATAGGGACCACACTGGCTTTTTTCCAGTCCTCTGGGACCCGACCCAAGCACCTCAAACAGCCATGCCAGTGGTTCTGCTATGACACCAGCCAGTTCTTTCAGTACTCTCAGATGCAGCTCATCTGGGCCTGCTGACTTAAACACATTCAGTCCATCCAAGTGACTCCGTACCAAGTCAGCATCAACAGTTGGTGGGCTGGTGCCCTTCTGATGCCCATCTAAGCACCATTAGGAGACTTATCTTAACCCCTGTTCAAGAACACAGAGGCAAAAAACTCATTGAATAGCTCAGCCCTTATCCCCCTGTCTGTCACTAATTGCTCCTTCTTGCTCAGTAGGGTTCCTATGCTGTCCTGAAGCTTCCTTTTACTCCCTACATACCTAAAAAGAAGACTTTTTGTTGTCTTTAATGTATGTTGCCAACCTCAGCTGTGTAGTTGCTTTGGCCTTTCTAACTGCCTCCATGCAAGTGCAGGCCAAATAGGTATACTCCTTCTCAGTAGCTTCACCCTGCTTACACCACTATATGCCTTCTTTTTTGCCCTTAGGCTCCCCTGAATTTCCCTGTTTAGCCAAGGAATTTTTTTGGCTCCTTTCCCCCTTTTTCCTTGTACTGGGATTGTCTCTCTCTGCCCCCAAAGGATCACTTCCTTTAGGAATGACCACCCTTCCTGGACTCCCATCTTGCCAATACTTCTATCCTGCAGTGCATCAACTAAACTCCTAAGCAAACTGAAGTTAGCCTTCCTAAAGTAAAGCATTTCCACCCTACTAGTTATCTTATCCACCCTATGCCATATGGTGAATTCGATTGATTGGTGGTTACTATCCCCAAAGTGACCATGAATCTTTAGCTCCCCTACCAGGCCATCCCCCATAGCCAATGCCAAGTCCAGTAAGGCATTCCCTCTGGTAGGACCATATACTTCCTGTGTTAGGTGAAGGTACTGCATGCAGGTTACGAACCTACATGAATGGTTGGATTTGCCTGACTGCTTCTCCCAGCAAATGTCAGGGTAGTTTAGGTTCCCCATGACAACCGCATCCCTAGACTGCACAGCCTCTGAGAGCTGCCTCAAGAATTCCAAGTCTCATTTTTTTTATGGGTATGGTGTTCTGTAGCAGACCCCCACCACCAGGTCCCTTCCCCCCCAACCTCCATGTATCCTAACCCTAACCTAATGCCTCAACTTTCTCCTTCTCTAATCCTATTTTGATTAGTGTAGATGTATAATGCTCCTTTACATAAAGAGCCACATTGCCCCCTTTCCTCCCTACTCTGTCCATTCTGTACAACCTGTAGCCCTCAATGTGTAACACCCAGCCATGGGTAGGGTCCCATCAGGTTTTGATTAGCACCACTAAATTGAAGTTATTGTTTGCAAGCAGAAGCACAAGTTCTTTCTGATTATTCCCCATGCTCCTAACATTAGTATTGAGGCACTTGAGCCCTCCAAATAGTGCCTTTGATGCCTCCACATTCTGATGCCCAATGGGCCCCATAGTACTTACCTGGGACATACTCTTGCATGTTTCACAGTTTGTAGGTTCTAGACTCTCTCCATTTCCTGCCTTCCCATTCCCCATCAAATTTAGTTTAAAGCCTCATGTAGGAGGTCAGCCAACCTGTAAGAAAAGAGACTCTTACCTTTTGTGGAGAGATGAAGCCCATCAAGTTTCAGGAGGTCCCTTGCATGGAAGTGTGGATCATGGTCCAGGAAGCCAAAACCTGCACAATAGCACTGATTGCAGAGCTGCAAGTTGACTTCTCTGGCACAGTTGACATGATGCCTACTGTGACTGCTATCCAGGAGGATTGATGAGAAGACCACCTGCACCCTGTGTTCCTAAGCCTGGCCCCCAGAGCCCTATAGTCACTCATGATATGATCTGGACTACTCCTGGCTGCATCTTTTGTTACTACATGGATGAGAACCATAGGATAGTTGTCAGAGGGCCAGATAACATCAGGAATTCTGACCGTGACATCCCTGATTCTGGCTCCAGTAGGTAGCAGACCTCACGCACCATGGGATCTGGACAACAGATGGGTCCCTCCATTCCTCTCAGCAGGGAGTCACCCACTACAATTATGTGACATCTCTTCTGCTTATCTGGCTGGCCCTCAGTTCACTCACTGATGGCATCCAGCTCTTTCAGTGTACTTTTCCCCACTGCACACTCCTCCAGTGCAGCCATGGCCTCATATTTGTTCTCCAACTGCACTGGAGAAGCTCTCTCTGTGGCAAGAGGTCTGGCCCTGGAGGTGACCTCCTCCACTTACCAGCATCTGCTTCATGGCATTCCCTCATTGCTTCTCTGCCAGGCATCTTGTCCTGCAGAGAATGAAAGTAGCCATCAATCTCTTCTTCAATCCCCATGATCCCCCACAGCCTGCTCAACTCTGCCTGGACTTTCCTCACCTGCCCCTCCAGGGCCTCAATTAGGGCACATATAGGACAGGAGAGGAGACTCCCAGCCCTCCCACTACCCACAGGCCCCCAAGGACCCAACAGGCAACTCCTGCAGGCAGGGGGCCCAGGTGCCACCAACCCACCCAAAGGGTATGTCTGGGTGAAGGCCTCAGAGGAGACCCAGGTGGGAGGCAGCATCAGGGCAGGGTCCCTGGTTGTGCTCAGAGTCACCACCAACATATAAACTCCCTTATATTCACTCACCTGAAGACTCTGAAGACTCTTCCCAAATCTGCCAGCTTTGATGTGTGGAGTCTCAGGCCCCTCCTGCTCTTCCAACTGTGCAAACTCCCACATGAACTCCAGCAAGCCCTTGAAGAGTGCACTTGTTTGCCTAGCTTGGGAGCATGGCTCCTGCCCAGCACAGTTAAATAGGGATGGGAGGGGAAGAAAACTCATGCCCAATTCCCTACAGCTGGCCTGGCTTGGCGTGGCTCTCCCTTCCCCTCCCACCCAGCTTACCTTATTGCTGCTGCTGGCTCCTCGCTGCTCTGCTTGGTGGGGTCAGGGGAGCTGAGGGCACATGTTTGCTGCTGCAAAGGTGTGCTCTCTTTGGCATCTGGGTCCTGACTCCAGCGTCCAGGTCCCAACGTGTTATGGAACAGTGTGGCACATGCCTTCAATTTCCCAGGCTGTGTGTCTGCTAGCTTCAAACACAGTGGGCCTTGAAGAAAACTGTCACAAAAAGATTTTTAGAAATCAATTAATCCTTGCCATTCCCCCTGGACCACTGTTCTAATGCATATCTACATAACCTACAAGCCAATTCCCAAAAGCAAGTCTCTATATACCATTTTGTAGACATCATTGTCAGAAGACTTGTTGACCCAATTCTGCATGCTTCATAAAACAAATAAGCATGCAGTATCTTGTCAAAGCTCTTACATGTAACCAGAATGAACATGTTGTCTCCACAGGTCATACCAAAGCTTTCCTCTAATTTAGATCTGCTCCAAGCCAAGTTGGGACTGGGCAATGGAATGGTGAAGCATGAAACTGTCTCTTCTATAGTCTCAGTGCTATCTTTGTTACCACTAGCTACAGGTGAAGAGGAAAAGAACTATCCTTCTGTTCTTTTGTGTATCCTTGTGACATGGTATTTAGCAGAATTCACAGATTCTTTGGAATCTGACAGACCACACCATGAGTGCTGCTGCTATGGCCTAAAACTTGTGACCTCTGGACTGTCAATTATAAGCCTTAGTGCCCACACCACCCCAACCCTTGATAAAGATGCCTAATTTAAATTAATAAGAAGAAACTTCTTATTAATCTTATTATTATTCTTAATAATAAGAATAATAAGAAGAAAATAGGAATGTCGAGATGGAGATGGAACTAGGACTAGAGACTCAGAAAAAGGACAACAAGAAGTCCTTTTCTTAAATACATAGGGGGTAAAAAGAAGGTACCAAGTAACATGAGGCCTCTGCAAGACACGCTAGAAAATCTGGTCATCACACCAGATGACAAAGCTAACATATTTAACAATTTCTTTGCCTCCATTTTATTGAGCAGGAACCGGGTCACCCCCCGCCCCCACGGGACCTCCGTAGGCCCCAGGGGAGGCGCACCCAGATCTAGGGTTAGTGAGGATCTAGTCATGGAACTTATGGAGGGACTGGACATATTTAAATCAGCTGGTCCTGATGATCTCTGCCCCAGAGTGCTGAGGGAATTAGCTGAGGTCATTGCAGGACCCCTGGCATGGCTTTACGAGCACTCATGGTGCTCTGGCAAGGTGCCAGAGGACTGGAAAAGGGCCAATGTGGTTCCCATTTTCAAAAAAAGGAGGAAGGAGGACCCAGGAAACTAGAGGCCAGTTAGTATTACCTCGATCCAGGAGAAGCTTTTTGAGAGAATTATCTTAGTGCATGTCCAGGAGGGGCCAGCAGGGGAGATAATGCTTAGGGGCAACCAACACAGGTTCATTAGAGGCAGGTCCTGTCAGACCAACCTGGTTGTCTTCTATGACCAGGTCAAAAAATCCTTAGATGCAGGGGTAGCAGTGGACATAGTCTTTCTGGACTTCAGGAAGGCCTTCGACACTGTCTCTCACACCATTCTCATTAAAAAACTAGGGGACTCTGGTGTCAACACCTACACAGTCAAATGCGTCACTAACTGCCTGGAGGGCTGCACCCAGAGAGGGGTGGTGGATGGGTCATTTTTGACCTGGAGGGATGTGGGCAGTGGGATTCCCCAGGGCTCGGTCCTCAGGCCTGCACTGTTCAACATGTTCATCAGTGACTTGGACAAGGGGGTAAAAAGCACCCTGTTCAAATTTGCAGATGACACTAAGATTTAGGGGGAAGTGGGCATGTTAGAAGGATGAAATAGGTTGCAATCAGACCTAGACAGGTTACAGGGGTGAGCAGATGAGAACAGGATGGGTTTCAACACTGACAAGTGCAAGGTACTGCACCTGGGGAGGAAGAACCAGCAGCATACCTACAGGCTGTGGAACTTCCTTCTTGTTAGTGCAGAGGCAGAAAAGGATCTTGGAGTCATTATTGATGCCAAAATGAACATGGGCTGACAGTGTGGGGATGCAGTGAGGAAGGACAACCACACCTTGTCATGCATCCATAGATGTATCTCAAGCAGGTCCAAGGAGGTGATCCCCCCCCTCTATGTGACACTGGTCAGGCCACAGTTGGAGTACTGCATCCAGTTCTGGGCGTTGCACTTCAGGAGGGATGTGAACAAGATGGAGAGGGTCCAGAGGAGATCCGCTCACATGATCGGGGGGCAGCAGGGCAGGCCCTACGAGGAAAGGCTAAGGGACCTGAACCTGTTCAGCCTCCAAAAGAGAAGGCTGAGGAGGGATCTAGTGGCTGTTTACAAACTAGTCAGGGGGGACCAGCAGGCATTGGGGGAGTCCCTGTTCCCCCAAACACTTCCAAGTGTGACAAGGAATAACAGTCACAAGCTGGCAGAGGGTAGATTTAGGCTAGATATCAGGAGGCACTACTTCACGGTCAGGGCAGCTAGGATCTGGAACCAACTTCCAAGAGAAGTGGTGCTGGCTCCTACCCTTTAAGAGGAGGCTAGATGAACACCTTGCTGGGGTTGTATGACCCCAGTACTATTTCCTGCCGTGGCAGGCTGTTGGAATTGATGATCTGCTCAGGTCCCTTCTGGCCCTACAAATTATTAAACTATGAAACTATGAAACCTCAAAATAAGGGGCAAAGAAAATATAGGGGAGACAGGTACTGGAGTTGGGGAGAGAAACTGGATACTGGGACTAAATGTGGCTAATGGAAAAGAGTAATAGTGAGCAAGTATGGGGCAGGTAGACTTGGCATTCACACAGTAAGCCTTAAGGAGGAAACCAGGATAGTAAAACCAAGGAATGGAAACTGGGGTTCCATAGTTAGGGAGAATGGGTCAAGGATAAGGATCTAGGGGTAGAAGAGAGATAAGACTTTGTAGTATTGGATTATTCATGAATGACTCATGACCTGGTGGCTGGGGGTGCACGGCGGCAGTGGGAGCATGGGGGCAGAAGCGGGAGGGGTGGGAGACCGGTGATGGTAAGTAGGGGAGCTCTCAAAGCTGCTGCCAGTGCTATAAGTGGTGGCGGGGGTTGGGGGGTGGGGGTGGTAAGCACCGACCAAGGGTTGGCAACCACTTGCAGCCACCACCGGCAGTGTCAGTGGTGACCAGCAGGTCTTGCTGACCGCCCGCTCCAGCAGTGGCAAGGTGGTGAGTGGCAACTTCCCGGAGGTGCTGTCGACAGTGTCAGTGGTGCCTTTTTGTAGCGGGTACACCACCACATGCACCCCCTATGCATCTACCCTGGGATTATTTAATGATGGGTGGAACTAACAAAAATCTTTCTGACCTGAATCGTACGTATCGTGATCCCTTGTGGGGTTGTCTAAGTGGTGTTCCCAACCCTTACCTGCCACATCTTGATGTTGAGAAAAGGTCTATATTGGGAGGTGTTCCTTATAAACACTGCTTGACACCGGGATCTCAAGTTCTGTTTCTCCTGGACTTCCAACCTCCCCTATACCCCAGCCTAGCATCCCCCAGATGCTAAGCTGACTTTCATTAACCTGGATCTTACACAGTGGTCTTTTGTTTTCAGTACTTTTTATTTATTAAATTTATTTTCTTCATGTTTTAGGTTCTTGTGAGTCTCAGTGATCATAGGGACTGACTTCAGTCTATGGAGACTAACAGCCTTTCTCATCAGGCTCAGGTAAGTCCACTGCATTACTTCCAGACTTTGCTCTCCCGGAGTACATGGAAGTACAAATTAAATTTGCAAACAGTAACTTTGAAAATTTTAGCATAGGTACTCCATACTCACACTTATAAGTAGGTGTCAAAGTGCTACTTAAATATAGTACAAACCATGTAATATTAGTCCAAAACCAAAAGTCTCATAGTTTACCACATATTTAATTGAGCTGGGCCCCAGCAGAGTCAACAGCATTTCAAGTCTTCATGACCCCACAGCTCAGCACTGCCCAGTGTGTGTGTGTGTGTGTGTGTTTATACTCCAGATATGCCCCCAAAAGGATCTAAGTGTTAATTAGCCTCCACTCATGACTGGAACCAGGTGTTCTTGTTATGAGTTCTGAGATGCTCCAAAATGATATTAAGATAAGGTTCAGGGAAACCTGGTCTGGCTTTACTTCAAAGAGGGCAGGGAAAACTAATATTTCATAGGCTGAGAGAGGGGGAGGCAGAGGGATTCTGGGTGAACTGTTTGGGGAGTGTTTGCTAATGTTTGCCACACATTTAAAGCTGGTGAAGAAACAGGAATCATTGGAAATGGGAAAGAAAGGTGCAGCTCAGGTGTAGGAGCAAAGGGGAAGTAACAATGTATGCCATACAGTGGATTACCATGACTGGAAAAGTCTGTTCTGAGGGGGAATGCAATAGCATACATCTTATTTGGATGATGTCGCAGGGCACTAAAGTGCCTGCTCCTTTAAGAGCAGAAACTGCCTAGGGAGAGGGCCCTAGGAGCCAGGCAGAAACCCCACAGGTGTAGGTTATTATGGCAGCAGGCTAACAAGGGAATTAGCCTGCACCTGCACCTGCACCTGGTCAGCTGACCAGAAGAATGGAGGGCCCTAGGCACATATAAACCCAAGGGCTGAGGCCAGCAGGAGTTAGTTCTCTGGCAGCAGCCAGGAGAAGGAGTCTGGAGAAGAATTACCCAGAGACACTGTGGCCACCTTATATGCTGCCTATAGGACTAATGGAGCTCTAGGAGCTAACCAGATACCATGGACTACAAAGCACTTAATGCTTGGGGGGAAGTTTGACTCTTTTAAAGGGACAGAGTGCACCCTGAACCGGTTGTATTATGTTATAGCCTAGGGGCTTATATTTTGATTGTTTTTTATAAACCGGTGGACCGGACCAAGGCTACTGGGGAGGAGGAGACCTCATTGGGGGCACACTACAGTGTGGAGACCTCAGTACCACTGGGTGCAGCAGCACTGTATGTGCAGCGACATTGCTGCAATGAGCCCAGTGATGGAGAGATTATAGCAAGGCCTCAGAGGTACAACATTTAAATACCATCTGCAAAGCTTGTGGTGTGGTAAAGGGGTGGTTTTGGAGCCACACATCTAGCCCATAAGGTTGAGGGTGTCCCGTGAGGCATCCATTTTGAGTGGGACCCAAAAAGGGGTCCAAGAACCCACAGGGGTCAGTGGGGTCCATCAGGACCATGTCCAAACATAAACTCAAGGGAAGTCTCCCTATTTGTTATAATGACCAGTGAGACATGGCAGGGGAGGAAAAGTGTGCCAATTGGGCAAGATTGGCATGGTCATGGAGCCCTAGGTTCATCACAGCCATCCCTGAGGACCCCACGCCATGACAGATGGGCTGCACTAACCCATTCTTCTGGTTGGTTTCCATCAGCATGTTTGCCCAATATGGGACATGCGTTTTAGTCATTCTCAGTTTTGGCTGTATTTAAACAACTTCACAGTTGGTTTCCATTGTTGAGCATATGGTACTTTTGGCAGCAGTTTAATGCTAAACAATATTGTTAATTAGATTTCCTTGTATAAGAATGTAAGATAAGGGGCTTTTCCATCCATGCTGATGGGCAGTGGGGACTGGTCTTTGTATTCAAGTAAATATGGTAGATTACATTGTTTCCTAGATCCTTGAATGGAAACCAGAATTTGTGAATCTTATGCCTCTGATGCCAGTAAATGTCACTGGAGTTCATTGCCTAAGTAGGCACTTCAATTAGAGGGTGCCTAGGCAGCCAGGCTGGAATTTTCTGTCTTATGAGAGCCTGGTTCTGCAACCTTGACAACTATATTGAGTAATAAAATTAATATATATAATATAAGTGAATATTATGAATAGAAAGTCAAGCTAGATGTTTTATGTAATGATTTTGTGATGGAGGGGGCAAAGAATAGCTAGTCAATGGTTTGCAATTATTTTCCAATTTGTGTTAGAACAAGCTAGAACTTGGAGAGTTATAATTAATGTCACCTGTGAGGTGAAATTTTTAGAAACTTGTCATCCAATTAAAATGATAATATGACTTAAGGATCTGTTTGTGATCATATTATTTTGGTTAATGAAAAACTTCTGAGAGACCTTTTCAAAGAACACGCTGTACTTTTTACACTTTTATGGTTTATTCCTATAGAATATTATTGGGAATTGTCTCACAGTACACTTTTAGAATTTTATGGATGGTTCAAAAGATGATAAATACTACTGCAACTTGGAATAGGGATAGCAGAGCACTACCAACAGAACAAGGAAAGTAGCTTTAAAACTATTGGTAATCTCCCACAGCAGAATTAAAATTTCAATACAGCAATTAGGGAAATGAAGATGTCTTTTATTAAGACATGGATATTTGTTGTAAATTCCACCAAGTGCTTCTCAAGAGTTAAAAGAAAAAGTTAGAATTCAGTAAACAAACAAACAAATGAAAGTTGCAATCTGATCACAGATATAGAAAAATAAAAATTATAATATGAAAATCTCTACATTTAGTCTAAAAGCTTCAGCAAAAGCTTTTTCTGACATCTAGGCTGGAGGGGAGGAAGGCAAGACAAGATAAAACAAACCAAACCAAAATAAGCAAACAAAAAATAGCCATTATCATGCAGTCTGGTAAAGGGAAATGGATGGTAGGGTTGGAGTTTTAAGATGTATTGTTTCATACATGAGAGATGGGACTGAAACAGTTCCCCTTAGGCAGACCTAAAATTAAACCCTTCAAACTGAATTTTAAGTAAAAAATATGGATTAAGAATCCAATATTTGTGGAAAACAGCAATTAAATATTTATAAGAATAATTTATAAACATTAGGAATAGTTTAAAAAGTAATGATCATGCTTTGAGAAGAGGTTTTAATTAGATGACCTATTAAAATCACTTGTAGCCCTATTTTTCTAGGGTTCTCAGACATCACCAACTTAGCTGTGTTTTAACGAATTTTAAGAGATGTCTTCAGTTAAAATTATTTTTGTACCCATGATACTTAGGAAAAATCTTTATATTCCCCATCATGGTTGTTTTATTAACTGAAATGGTTAGGGTATAGGTATTTAAATAAATTACAGGAAATTTCTGCTTAATATTGTCCAATGCCAAGTCACAAATACCAAAGTAGAGAATATCCTGGGCAACAAAATACCTAAATATATCAATAAAGATTTAAAAGTCATCTTTTTTTTTTTCTTTTCTCTTCTATTTTGCTTTAACTTCCAATACTATTTTCTTTTAGGCTGTGTTTTGGAAAATGTACATAATCACCAGTTAGTGGAATTTAGTTTGTGTATAATGCTTATTTACAGCCTGTAATTGCACACGAAAAATATACTACAAAGGCTAGATTGTAAAAGTAGGTAATTTTTGGATACAGGATAAAAAAAAACCTAACATGCATGTTTTGAACAAGCCTGATTGTACAAGACATTAATTAAATACAGACATGAAAATAAACCTTTCAAGACATTTTATGTTTAAAGAGAGAAACCTTTTTTAGATTTTAGAAGGCTATAATTATATTTTGTTTAGGAGCCAAAATAAATATAAGTGAGTATCACCAATGTGATAAACTGTATAAATACCAGGCTTTCTTCCATGCTGTTTTGCAAGAGAAAATGTATGTCTGTGCATTAGTGTGCACATGCACACACAATTCAACAGGAACTAGCAATTTTCCTAGTGAAAATATTTTTTTTATAAGCATTCTAAACCCTTCGGATTGTAAGGAAATCATTGATAGTTATTACATGTTCAGTGGGTGTTTACTGCATTCTAACTTCTCTTTTTTATTTCTTGAGAAGCACCTTTTCAGATACCATATTTACTAGAATCCAAGATGATGCCCCCGCCCCCGGAGCATGAGGGAAAAAAGCTCCTTATCTTAGTTTTGCATACAAGGTGGATGGGGTGGTAGACAGCTGCTGTGGCTCTGACTCTGGCCCTGATCCATGGTCAGGGCCAGAGTCAGAGCCACAGCAGCCTCTTGACCCCCTTCGTTTTCCCATGGCAACTTCTGCCCCCCCACTCCCAACTCCCCCTTTTCCCCCTTACTATCAGGTGCAGCTCAGCTCTGGCTAAGGCTGGATTCCCTTCCCAGCATGAAGCATATGAAAACTCTGTCCTTTGCCCAGCCAATCATCAGTGGTGACACTGCTGCATGGCCTGGCAACAGCTGAGGTTGGATGTGCTGTTCTGTGGGAAAGAACAAAACATGAGCAGCATGTGCCAGTATGGGTGAGGAGGGGCAGAAAAGAGGCAGAGATTGCAGGGAGCAGGGGGGTAAGTAAGGGGGAGCAGTGGAAGCTGTGAGGATCTGGGGCTTGGAGGGTGCCAGTGACAGAGAGGGAGCAGGAAGACTGCAAGGGGAAAGAAGTCAGGGAGGGGGCAGAGGGCCAGGAAGCCACCCAACCCCCCCACCCCCATTCCCCCAACCACTATTTTCCTTGCTACAGCAGCAAAAAGGGACAAATGTAAAAGAATAATTAGATTTTATACTTGGAAAATGTGTAACAAACATAATTTTCCATATATACCCTCTAAATACTTGGGGGGGGGGGGCGATGTCTTGAATTCAGGGTGAACATAGATTTGTATAAATTTAGTACTTACTTGAAAACATGTATTTTTGCACAAACCTTAAATTATTTTCCCAATGTCTTTGTTTATATAAAATGATATGGTTTCAATACAATACAGCAAGAACATTAATGGTTAGAATTGGTAATTAATGTAAAAAGCCATTCAACTTTATTAAGATACTGATTTTCTTTCCTATTATTTTCCCTCAAGCATGGTAAGGAACTCTATGTGACCAAAACAGTGGTAATAAATCCCTAAAATGTCTTCAGAATACACATTTATCAGGCATTGTTTATCATTTCTTGGCTTTTTATCCTTCTATTTTAATTTTTCTTTTGGGTAAGATGAGTTGGTGCTCAGTGACATGAAGCACTCTTTTCCATACCCCATACCAGATTTGAAACTATAACTGATCTTTATCGGGGGGGGGG
>NW_005842118.1:61782-64133 GCF_000455745.1 Alligator sinensis | reverse complement strand
GGGGGGGGGGGAGGGGGTTTTCGTTTGTTTATCTATTTTTTGTTTTTGTTTAGCTATTTTTATGGGAATAGTTGGTATTTTAATATATGTAAAAGTTTCAACCAAAAGTTCACAAGGACTGCTGGCATGATTGGATTACCATTTGAATGACAATTTTGCATTTAATCCTGGTTGAACTTCAAATTCAGATTTCAATCTTAGTCTAAACTAGACCATCACTTTCCCTCATCTGTAGAATACATACGTCGGGGATGGGGGGGTCACGTCTAACCTGATGTGCTCTCCTAGTGTCCTATATATCAGATTGCACCACCTGATCAGTTAACAATATTTACCAACTGTCTCCTGCCATGTGTTGGTTGATCTATAGTGTTATAAATTGGGAGGTGTTAATCATTATCTACTGCCATAGTAGCTGGCAATCTGTCATGAGGAAGAAGAACCCATGGAATGTACCTGTACTCCCCCTTTGTTTGTTTTCCTTGTAAGATGTACAATGGGTCGATCTTCAACTCGCAATGATAGCCTGATGCCTTTCAGGTCAAGTTTACAATGTCTTTTATTTATCAATTTTTCCAACTTACATATGGTCCTGCTGCTAGCAGGATTATCTTTGCTTCTTTATTACAATTACATAGATATACTAACTTAATCAAGATCCAATTTGTATATAAATTTGACTTGACTGAGTACTGTTTATCAATGGCTTTGGAGTCAGTCCAGCTCTCTTTGCTTCCTAGGTTCTATTTTCTCCAGGTCTCTGGGTTCTATTTTCTCCATTCCTCATTTTATTCCCCAGGTGTGATCCCTCTTCCTTGAGACTTGCAGCAACTTATCTCTTCAATCACCCTCTTTCTCTTTTTAAATTACAGTCTTGCCGGACCAGGTACCGGACACACCCTTGACAACAACAACCAGCCTTAATATCCTTAGCATGGGAGGGTGGCTCCCTGGTCCCAGTTTGCTTCCTCTAGAAGGTTACCTCTCGACCCTCTCTCACCAGAGTCTCTCTGACTAGCCAGTTTCACTGGTACTCTTCACTCCCTGGGAACTCTTTTTTGCCACTCTCTCTCCCCACTTCTCATCCACGTTTCTCTCCTGCCAGCTCCACCCATCTCCTCCTCACTCCAATTCTTGCCGGCCCCACCCCACTTCCTCAGAGCTTGCCCCAGCATCACAGAAGCCCTTCTGCCATTTATGTTAGTAGCCTTGTAACTTAAGGCACTTGTCCAGGTAATGGGAGAATTGCTTGAATTGCTTGTAAACGGCTCTTGACCAGAGCGGGTGGAGCCTGCATCTGACATTTCCCAGCAAAATGTTCTACCCCATTGGATTACGGACTGGGCATTCCCCAGAGTACCTACCAGATCTCTTCTTGAAGCTAGTCTATTAAGTAGATAAGAGAGAAAGATGTGTGGGGCCAGGAGGGAAGACTAGGCCAAAAGGAGATGGGCCCTGTCCAGGAAGTGAAGGGCCCTGGGATATCCTGACTGCAATAGATTTTCTTCACTTTGTAGTTAATACCCATTAGACAATACAGATAGATAGCAGTGGCATAAAAACTGCATCTTGGAAGAGGTCCCTCCTTCATCCATTTCACTACTGGTGTTGCCCTGTGGGGTCAGGCCAAATCTCAGGATCTCAATATTATGCTGTTAGACAGGAGGGTGTGACACAATTGCACATATACAAACACACAGATCAATTAGTTGCACATGCGCGCGCGTGCACGCACACACACACACATGCTACCAACTCAGGCACATACACATCCAAACCAGCCTAGGCACATGCATAGCTATCACCAATTCAAGCACATCAAAAATTATATCTATCTATGCGTGTATTCACCAGTTCACACACATAACCCCCACCTACACATACACACATGTGAGTTCCTAACTTGGATAGTATGGTATGTATGTGTGCCTTTGGGGTACCTGAGGGAAGGTTAAGGTGAAAGAGAAAGTGTAAGGAGTGAAAGTTGTTGGAACCAGGATTAGAACTCATAGACTAGAGAGAAGCTAGACTCAGGAACAGAGGCTTGGGGTTACTTAAGTGCAAGTGGCCCCGGGGTTACTTGAGGTTGCTGGTGCAAGGCAAAAACCCCAGTAGCAAGGAGGAGACAGCCAGGAAAGAAACTGAGGCAGAAACCTTGGAGCTTGGGGCTGGAAAATGAAGCAGAAAGCTGGTAGCTTGGGGCTGGAAACAGAGGCTGAAAGCTGGGAGGTTGGGGCTGGAAACTGAGCCATATAAGTGATGGCAATAAGGGAACAGTCTGAAAACAGGCAAAACCCCAACTTGGGGTTTCAAAATAACAGATATATTAAATATACAACGCACTATACAGC
>NW_005842118.1:58953-61733 GCF_000455745.1 Alligator sinensis | reverse complement strand
CACTCACAATGGCAGCAGGAGAAAGAGACTCAGTGGAAGGGTTGGAGTCCAGGTTGGGAAGAGAAACAGAGTACAAGTCCTTTGTTGAAGAGGGGGTGGCGGGTGATAGCTACCTATCCAGGCTGGAAAGGGGTCTTTGTCCAGCAGGTGTTGTCTAGAGTGGAGTCGCTGGCAGAACCTCTGGGTGGATAGGTGGTGGGGCATGGTGCTGGTCCAGATGGAGAAGGTGTCCCAAGGAGTCAGTCTTCACTACCCCTTTTTACGGGTCAGACTACCTATGATCTCCTATGAGGAGGGCCTGTCCAGGCAAGGTCAGTCCTGTTCCAGAGGGTTCAGGTGTTTTTACTGAGCATGTGCAGCCTGGCACAATGGTGGGTTGCCTCCTCTTTTGTTTCTTGAATACTGAGGGTGGTTCCAAGGACTGGGTTGTTGGTACAGGTATTGGTGTTGATGGTTCAGTCATTCAAAGGGAGCTGTTTTTATACTACTGCCATTATCTCTCAAGCACCCTCATTCATCTCCATTCATTCAGGAACCAAGTTACATAGGAGGGGTAGGCATGAGTCATAGGTTACACAACAGGTCATGGGGACAAGACGAAGAGTTGAAAACAAAATAGAAACTTGACATGACTTATGCTAACTTACGATATGATTTAGGACTGTGTATGTATCAGTAACACATTAACATATAACAGTAAAAATCAATATAAACATAATAATTATACAATATAAAGGAGAAAAACAAAACAAATACAACTTGCTACCAAAATAAAATGCTGAAGCTTATCCTATGTCTTAGGTTACTTATACTTATCTATAGGGAATAGAGGGGGAGAAAAAAAGTCAGAAATGCTTAGGGGAAGGGGAGGGAATGTATTAAAAAAAAAAAAAAAAAAAAGAAGAACTGAGGGTTTTGCTACATTGGCACCTATACATGTACTTGGGCAAATCTATTCCACCACAGTTGGGAATAGAATCATATAAGTGCCCAAAATAACACTTAATGTCACTTAGACTTGTAAAAAAGAAATAAGATTTGGCCCTTGGTGATGCAGTCATGTGATAAACTATTGGATTTAATATTTTTGTTTCAAATGTGTTCCTGTTGTGATAAAGTTGCCTGCCTTGGTTTCCTGACTACATTGTACAAGAGAGGAAAAGTAGGGTGAGACACACTGAAAGTAGAGTTATCTGCCTTATGTGATAGAAGGAACACTCATCTCCAAGGATCTGAATGGCTTTGCTCTAGAGGCAAGTGATTTTTTTTTTTTTTTGGTCACTTTTGCTAACAGATTATAGTTTCATAGTTGGTAGGGTCAGAAGGGACCTGAGCAGATCATCAAGTCCGACACCCTGCCATGGGCAAGAAAGACTGCTGAGGTCAAATGACCCTGGCAACTTGTCTATTTAGCCTCCTTTTGAAGATCCCCAGGGTAGCAGTGAGCACCACTTCCCTTGGAAGTTGGTTCCAGATCCTAGCCAGCATGACTGTGAAGTAGTGCCTCCTGATATCTAGCTTGAATCTACTCTCCATCAATTTATGGACATTATTCCTTGTTACTCCCAGCAGTGTTTGGGGGAACAGAGACTCATTGCCTGCTGGTCCCCCTTGGTCAGTTTGTAGATGGCCACCAGATCCCCCCTCAACCTCCTCTTGTGGAGGTTGAACAGGTTTAGGTCCTATAGTCTCCCCTCATAGGGCCTGCCTTGCTGCCCCCTGATCATGTGAATGGCCCTTCTCTGGACCCTCGCAATGTTATCCACATCCTTCCTGAAGTGCAGCACCCATAAATGGACAAAGTACTCCAATTGTTGCCTGACCAATGTTGCATAGAGGGGGAGGATCACCTCCTTGGGCCTGCTCATGAAGCCTCTGCAGCAACCCCCAGCAGCCACAGAGTGCCCCACCACTCCCCAGACAGCTCGTGGTGGGAGGGCCTTAACCCCAGACAGCTGCAAGGAGGCAGCTGTGTGAAGCTGAAGAGGGTCTCGACTTGCCTTGCCCTGCCCTGGCTCCTTCTTGGTACAACCCTCCAGGAAAAGAGTAGGAGACTGGGAGAGGTACCTACCCATCCTTCTCCAGTGGGGAAGGGTCTCCTAAATAATGGGTAGCCCCCCCCCCCCCCCCAGTCTGGGAGCAGAGCAGTTCCAGCGGGGGGCCCACTGTGAATATGTACAATATAAAAGGGACAGCCAAAGGAAAAAAAAAACCCTGCAATTAGGCTCCAAGAGCAGCAAGACATGTGTGGGTGCAAGCCCACTGCTCCCCCAGTCCCTGGAGCCCACCCAGCAACCCCCAGCAGCCATGGAGCACCTGCTATGTCTCAGCTCTGTGTTCTTGTGCAACTCTGGCACAGGACACAGCCTGTCTGACTCACAAAGTATAATAGCCCCCCCTCCCCTCCTCTACATAAATGAAACTCTCACAAAGTATAATAGCCCCCCCTCCCCTCCTCTACATAAATGAAACTGATTAAGATATAGTGAGAGTGAAACAACTGCCCTAGGTCTCATTTGCATCTGAGATGGAACCAGATGATCATTCATTTACATGAGATATGGAGAACAGAAAGCCTGAAGCAGAGACTGCAGTGAATTCTGGGACCAGAGAAGCAGGGGAGCACTGCATGATGGGGAATCTGTGCTCCAAATGCTAATCAACCCATGTTCATACACACCCAGCTCAGCTTTTATCAGACCAGTTCTAATCTGGATTTACAAAGGACTTCCTCCCCTCCCCCCCCCCCCCACACACACACACCCCCCCCAATATTAAAG
>NW_005842118.1:57975-58943 GCF_000455745.1 Alligator sinensis | reverse complement strand
CTTGATTAACTAAAACTCGGCTGCCGGGTTAGGGAATGCTGAGGCAAGAGACCGAGTCAGAGGGGGTATGGGCAACATTTGAACAATGGTTAAGGGTTCATCACAGCATCCAGCCCATTGGAGCCCTAATCCCAGGTGTTGTTATACTTTTCCCAGGATGACTGGTGGAATTCCTCCTGCCCAAAGGTTATGAACACTCCAATAATTGCCTTAAGTCTGTCAAAAGACTATAGTAAGATCTGGAAAAGTCATGCTAAGCTGAGCCTTGTTCACAACTGTCATGACCCTAAGGCATGATTTTGTGTGCGCTTCGGCACCAGAATTATCCCCGCCAGGTTGCAACTTCATTGCACGGGAGAGTTTCCTATTGCAGAGGAGAACCCCGGTGCAGGGACAAGTTTCCCGCCTCTTTGCAGCTTCTTTTGCAGGGTGCATTGATCAAGTTGCAAGAGAAATGCACGGTGCAAAAGAGTTCCCACCACCCGTATGCAAATTCGTTCCCCGCTATTGGCTAGTTTTAAATTATTCCCACGTGGCGGCTAACGATAGGCCTGTTAGCCGTATAAGAGGCTTGAGCAGTTTTCGCCCAAGCCGAAGAGGACTCCACATCCATCTCGTGGGGACTCTGGATACACGGCAGGGTAATAGAGACCCTGTGTGAGATTCAGATGAGCTTGGCGACCTGATCCATCGCCCACCTCTTCCCGTCTTCGAGCAGAAAGAATTTATAAGACGTATCTACGAGTCCGATTTTGGTGGCGCACTCACCCAGAGCATCCGGAGCTCTGTTCCGTGGAGCCTAGCAAACTCCACACGACCATCCGTGTTGTCTGTGTCTGTAACCGCAACTCAAGCAAGTTTTCCAGCCTACACCACGACCATCTCTGGTGTAAGTAAACAATCTTTAAATCTACCGTTAAGCATCTGTGCCTAATTCCAGCTCGTCGCCCTCCCTCTCCGATCCAGCG
>NW_005842118.1:56334-57568 GCF_000455745.1 Alligator sinensis | reverse complement strand
GCTAAGTTTCCCCAAATACTTAGTGAAACCAGGGTAGTATTGTAATTGCTTGTGTTTGTTTTTCTTTTGCATGTCTATTACTACTAGTACCATTATATATTTCATATGCTTAGCAATAAATAACTTTTATAGTCAAACTGGTAGTAACTGGGTATATTTTTCCTTCTCTGCTTCTCTTTCCTCCTGTGCTCTGCAGCAACACTTCTTTTACCTAAGCTAAAGATCCCTGTGAAGCCCAAAAATATTGTGGGGTCTGCTCATCAAGAGGCCAAAGATTGGGACGTGCTGAGTTTGAAACACATAAGGGGATCAGCTTGTACAGGCTGATTGACCCAGTTTAACTCAGACGTGCCCTTCTGAACTTAATGCTGGCCCATGAGGGTGTCAGCTGGACACCCAGCCGGATTCAGAGGGATTCTGTTCACCTGTGTGCTTGTGCCTGACTGCAGTTTATTGTTGCTCTGATTAACTGATTCTTGGCATATGAGGGTGTCAACCTGTCCATGATGATCAACCTGACCGGGTCAGGTGTGTCACATTAATCTGTGTGTGTTTGTGTGTATGACTGATTTGGTGACTGGAGGAACCCAGCCCCATTGAGTCCTGCAAGATAGCTCCATTGGGGATGAGGACTTGCAGAATGGAGATATACAGCTCCGTATGGAAACACAAGTAACACAAGCAGAACATTGACAGAATTACCAAGAGCCTAGGAACATATCCCTAATAAATGATCACACCCCAAAGTAATGGGCAAATCTGGTAACACACCCCACTGGCCCCCAGCACAGCTGGAGGTAAGCGGCACCCATGGTGGAAGGGCGTTAACCCCAAACAGCTGCGAGGAGGCAGCTGAGTGGAGCCAAAGAGGGTCTTGCCCTTCCCTGGCTCCTACTTCACCCAGCCCCCCAGGGAGCCACATGACTGGAACCTCATGAACAGGCCATACAAACAGGCACACTTGTCTGCCCGGAGTGTGAGTTAGCATGGAGTTTGCACAGGAGGGCCAGCGGGAGGGTCTGAGGCCCTGTCAGTGCACCCTAGGGAAGGCAGTCCCAGCTGTAGCCGACCTACCAGTGGTAACATGTGGATGGGCATGCGCTACACCCCGATGGTCCCCTGGGAGTCTGTGGCCTGCCCCTATGGCACCTCAGAGGCCTGCACTCAGAAGGACCCCATGGTTCTGGGCTCCACACAGACAGAGCCTCTGGCTCTTGGCTGCGGGGGCTGCCTG
>NW_005842118.1:8550-55518 GCF_000455745.1 Alligator sinensis | reverse complement strand
AGCTGAGTGGAGCCAAAGAGGGTCTTGCCCTTCCCTGGCTCCTACTTCACCCAGCCCCCCAGGGAGCCACATGACTGGAACCTCATGAACAGGCCATACAAACAGGCACACTTGTCTGCCCGGAGTGTGAGTTAGCATGGAGTTTGCACAGGAGGGCCAGCGGGAGGGTCTGAGGCCCTGTCAGTGCACCCTAGGGAAGGCAGTCCCAGCTGTAGCCGACCTACCAGTGGTAACATGTGGATGGGCATGCGCTACACCCCGATGGTCCCCTGGGAGTCTGTGGCCTGCCCCTATGGCACCTCAGAGGCCTGCACTCAGAAGGACCCCATGGTTCTGGGCTCCACACAGACAGAGCCTCTGGCTCTTGGCTGCGGGGGCTGCCTGACACTTTTTCAGACTCTGGGGTCCAGGAGCATGGCCATCTCCCCCTGTGAGGTCTGCTCCCTTTTGGGGTCTCTGGTGCACCAGCTAGAGGAGCTCCAGGCTGCAGTCCAGAGACTGTGCCATCAAGAATGATGTGCAGGGGATAGACTCCAACTTCCAGGAAGTTCATCCCCTGCAGGAGGAGGGTAGACCAAGGTCGCCTTCCAGGAAAAGGGAGGACTTGGGGACCTCCCATTCTGTCCAGACAAGGGGTTGGACCAAGGTGGTCAAGGGCCCCAAGGCCCACTGCATCAAGGTCCCCACCCCACTAGAGCTTTGCAACAGGTATGAACCTTTTGCAGCCCTAGCAGAGCCAGGTAAGCTGCCAGCTCCTCTAGGCAACACAGGCTCAATTGTAGCTACCACCCCCACTCTTCCTAAGACAAAATGCAAAGTGTTTGTCATGGGAGACTCCATCCTGAGCTAGACTGAGGAGGCAATCTGCTGCCCCAACCCCTTAGCCTGGGAAGTCTGCTGCTTCCCTGGAGCCTGTATCTGAGACTTTGTGGAGAGGATCCCTAAGCTTGTACAGCCCACTGACCACTACCCTATGCTCCTTATCCATGTGGGCATGAATGGCATGGCTCGGAGCAATCCCAGCCAGGTCATGAAGTGCTACAGGGATTTGGGAGTGGGGCTTAAGGTACTGGGGGCACAAGTGGTGCTTTCCTCGATCTTCTCAGTTTTGGGCTATGGGCTGAGGAGGGAGAGGAGTACTGAGGTAGTAAACCAAAGACTGCAGCACTGGTGTCATCTTGAAGGCTTCAGCTTCCATGACAACAGTCTGATCTTTGGTGAGCGAGGCAGTGAGCTGCTGGGAAGGGACAGCCTCCACCTGTCTCCCCTGGGAAAGAGGCTCTTCTCAGCCAGACTGGCTGACCAGCTCCACTGGACTTTAAACTAAGCCCACCATGGGATGGGGGGATTACTGCCACTGCTGGCTCACTGAGCAACCTTTGCAAAGCCAGCAGGCCAAGGCACTTAAGGGAGTCCACCCCTGCCTCAGCCCTGGAACAATCTGTAGGCAAGGCAAAAGCCCCCAAAGGGACTCTTGCATGCCTGTACACAAATGCCAGGACCTTGGGGAATAAACAGGAGGAATTTGTCTTAATAATTATGATGTCATAGGGATAACAGAGGCCTGGTGGGACTCCACCCATGACTGGGCCACAGGTATAGATGGCTATACCCTCTTCAGGAGAGATCGAGTGGACAAAAGGGGTGGGGGTGTAGCTCTCTCTGTCAAGTAAAGCTATCTGTCCCTGCAAGCTGACATTGTCACCCAGGATGGATGACTGAAGACCCTCTAGGCTAAAATCCGTGGAGAATATGGCACAGGGGATGCAATGGTGGGAATCTACTACAGGCCACCTAACCATGGTCAAGACCTTGACCAGGAGTTCGCCAGAGAATTGGCTGAAGCCACACACTCCTGGTGCATGGTTGTCATGGGAGACTTCAACTACCCGGGAAGCTCTTGGAGTGGATCATCAAGGAGCATATCTGTGGGGGGCTTGCAGGGGAGATCATGCTCAGGGGAAATCAGCATGGCTTCACCAAAGGCAGGTCCTGCCAGACCAACCTGATTGCCTTTTACGACCAAGTAACTAAATCCTTGGATGATGGTGTCACTGTGGATGTAGTTTTTCTAGACTTTAAGAAGGCCTTTCACACTGTCTCTCACCCCATCCTCATCAATAAATTAAGTGACTGTGGCATTGATGCCTGCACAGTTGGATGGGTAAAACATTGGCTGATGGGGCGCAGAGAGTAGCGGTGCATGGGTTGTACTCAACCTGGTGAGATGTGAGCAGTGGGGTGCCCCAGGGCTTGGTCCTCAGGCCCTCATTGTTTAACATCTTCATCAGCGACTTGGACGAGGGGGTGGAAAGCACACTGTCCAAGTTTGCTGATGACACTAACATGTGGGGCGAGGTGGACACACTTGAAGGGCTGCACTAGGCTGCAACTAGATTTAGACAGACTACAAAAGTGGGCAGACAAGAATAGGATGGGGTTCAATGTAGACAAATACAGGGTGCTGCACCTTGGGAGAAGGAATCCACACCATACATACAGACTGGGGAGTTCCCTTCTTGAAAGCACACAGGCGGAAAGGGATCTTGGAGTCATTATTGACTCCAAGATGAACATGAGCCGCCAATGCCAGACCGCAGCCAGCAAGGTCAGCCATACCTTGTCATGCATCCAAAGGTGCATCTCAAGGCGGTCCAGAGAGGTGATCCTCCCCCTCTATGTGACTTTGGTCAGGCCGCAGTTGGAGTACTGCGTCCAGTCCTGGGCACCGCACTTCAAAAGGGATGTGGCCAGCCTGGAGAGGGTTCAGAGGAGGGCCACCCACTTGGTGAGAGGGCAGCAGGACAGGACCTATGAGGAGAGATTGAAGGACCTGAACCTGTTCATCCTCAGCAAGATTAGGCTGAGGGGGGACCTGGTGGCTACCTACAAGCTCATCGGGGAGATCAAGAGCAAATAGGCAGAGCTCTTTTCTCCCCAGCACCACCTGGGGTGATGAGGAACAATGGTCATAAGCTGATGGAGAATAGGTTTAGGTTGGAGATCAGAAGGCAATATTTTACATTTAGGGTGGCCAAAATCTGGAACCAACTTCCCAGAGAAGAGGTCCTCACCCCTACCTTGGGCAAATTCAAGAGGAGGTTGGACGATCACCTGTCTGGGGTCTTTTGAACCAGAATTCATTCCTGCCTGTGGCAGGGGGTCAGGCTAGATGATCTGTTCAGGTCCCTCTTGACCCTAGCTACTATGATACTACGATACTATGATACCCAGACATCTCATGGGAAGAGCGCTCAGCCAAGTCCGAATGGTTGCAAAGCTTTCTCACGTGCATGGATGAACTCTATGTAACTCAAGAAGTCTATGGGCCAATGAGATGTAAAGTGCTGCTCAACCTGGTACTGGCGATGGGAGACAACCTAATCAGTGACCTAACAATCAAAGGGAAGCTAGGTGACACTGACCATGAGCTGATCACCTTCACCATTCACCGTAAAGCTGACAAGTCAGTCAGCAGTACAAAAGTCCTCAACTTCAGGAAATCTGACTTTCACAAACTTAGGAAGCTTGTCAGTGTTGCCCTAAGGGATCATGGCCCAAAGGGGAGGGGAGTTCAGGATGAGTGGTTGGTCCTCAAGGGAGCAATCCTAGATGCACAAGCAAAGTCTATCCCATCTCAGAGGAAAGGGAGCAAAAGCACACAGAAGACCCCTTGTTTCTGCATGGAACTAGTGGATGTCCTGCATATAAAGAGAAAGCCCTAGAAAGGATGGAGGACTGGATCCACCTTCAAGGAGGAATATTCTGCACTGGTCCACACCTTCAGGGAGTGAATCAGGAAAACCAAGACTGCGACTGAACTCCAACTAGCTATAAGTATCATGGACAATAAAAGTCCTTTTTGAGATATGTGGGGAGTCAGAGGAAAAGCAAGGGCAACATTGGACCCCTGCTAAACCAGATGGGATAACTGACAACCAACTCCCAGGAAAAAGCCAACTTGCTAAATGGGTACTTTGCATCAGTTTTTCACCAGTCCCAAGGGACACCCCTGCCCATTATGGGATGGGAAGGCCTGGGTGAGGGAGATTCCTTACCCTCCATCAATGCTGACTTTGTGAAGGAACACCTTGAGAGGCTGGATACCTTCAAGTCAGCCAACCCTGACAGGTTACACCCTAAGGTAGTCAAGGAGCTGGCAAGCGCCATAGCTCAGGCCCTGGCATGGATCTTCAAGAACTCCTGGTGCTCTGGTGAAGTGCCCAAAGATTGGAAGAAGGCCAGTGTGGTTTCTATCTTCAAGAAAGGGAGGAAAGTGGATCTGGCAAACTACAGGCCCATCAGCTTGACCTGTATCCTGGGGAAGGTCTTAGAAAAGATTATCAAAGAGACCATTCTTAACAGACTGGCTGATGGCAATATCCTGAGAGATAGCCAGCACAAGTTTGTAGTGGGTAGGTCTTGCATGACCAATCTTATTTCCTTTTACAACCAGGTGACCTATCACCTCTACAAGGCAGAAGAGATTGATGTCATATATCTTGACTGTAAAAAAAGCCTTCAATCTGGTATCCCATGATCACCTCTTAGGAAAACTGGCCAATTGTGGCCTTGGCTTCACCATGATTCACTCGCTGGGGAATTCACTCCATGGTCAGACCCAGAGGGTGGTGGTTGATGGAAGTCAATCAGCATGGTGTGCTGTGACCAGTGGGGTCCCTCAAGGCTCTGTCCCTGGGCCTATACTATTCAACATCTTCATTAATGATGTGGACATTGTTATCAGAAGCAGACTGGCCAAGTTCACCAGTGACATAAAAATTTGGGTAAAGTGTCCACACATGAGGACAGGAGCATGATCCAGGCTGACCTTGACAGGCTCAGGAAATGGGTGGATGAGAACCTGATGGTGTTTAACACAAAAAATGCAAAGTTCTCCACTTTGGGAAGAAAAACCCTCATCATGTTTATTGGCTTGGCAGTACGACGCTGGCTAGCACTACAGATGAAAAGGACTTGGGGATCATGACTGAATACAAGATGAACATGAGCCATCAATGTGATGTTGCAGCTAGTAAAGTGAGCAAAACATTGCCTTGCATCCATAGATGCTTTTCAAGCAAATCCCAGGATGTTATTCTCCCATTGTACAAAGCCTTAGTGTACCTGCATCTGGAGTACTGCATCCAGTTTTGGTCTCCAAAATTCAAAAAAGATGTGGAGAAGCTTGAGAGAGTGCAGAGGAGAGCCATGTGCATGATCAGAGGTCAGGAAAACAGACATTATGATGAGAGGCTGAGAGCTATGGGATTCTTCAGCTTGGAAAAGTGTAGGCTCAGGGGTGATCTGGTGGCTGCCTATAAGTTTATCAGGGGTGCTCACCAGGATCTGGGGGAATGTCTGTTCACCAGAGCACCCCAAGGGATGACAAGGTCAAATGGCCACAAGCTCCTCCATGACTGTTTCAGACTGTACATAATGAAGAACTTCTTCTTTACTGTCCGAGCCCCCAAGGTCTGGAATAGACTGCTGCTGGAGGTTTTTCAAGCCCCTACTTTGAATGCCTTCAAGAGAAATTTGGATTTTTATCTTGCTGGGATCCGGTGACCCCTGCTGACTTCCTGCCCCTGTGGTAGGGGGCTGTATTCAAAGATCTTCCAAGGTCACTTTCAGCCCTAATGTCTATGAAAGTACTGACACCTGGGGTATGCCACTGCCCACATCTCACCAGGATGACACCAATCCATTCATTTGGACTCTCTGTGTCCAACTCTGCAACCAGTTTCATACCCACTTGATGGTCCTACAGTTGATCCCAATATCCTCCAGTTTTCTGATCAGTACCTCAAGGGATACCAGGTCAAAAGATTTCTGGAAGCTGAGGTATTTGATGTCAACCGCTTTTCTGTCACCGAGGTGATGAGTTGCCTGATCATAGAAAGAAATGAGATTGGTCAGGGAAAGACCTGCCCATGATGAAGCCATACTTGCTGTCATTCAGTATCATGCCTTCTGCAAGTTTGTCACATATAGCCTCTTTGACGAATGTCTCTAGGGTTTTCCCTGGAATCGAAGTTAAGCTAATTGGCCCGTAGTTTCCTGGGTCTTCACACTTCCCCTCTTTGAACATGGGTACAACATTGTCCACTTCCAGTCCTCTGGGATTTCTTCAGAGACCCATGATTTTTAAGAGTTTGTTTTTTTTTTTCCTGAGTGGTAGTAACCAGGTATCCTGAGGCATTGAGCAGCAGCCCTACTCTTCCATTAGTTTCCCTTTTACTCCCTATGTATCTAAAGAAGGACTTGTTGTTGTCCTTGATTCTTGTAGCTAGTTTTAGTTCAGTCGCTGCCTTAGCTTGCTTAATCTGTTTTCTACAAGTGTGGACCATTGTCAAGTAGTCTTCCTAAGAGGCTGTCCCAAGCTTCCATTGTTTGTACACCTCTTTCTTTTTCTGTAGGAGGTCTGCAACTTCCCTGCTTAACCAAGAAGGTTTTTTACCCTTCTGCTACTTTTTCTCCATAAAGGAACGGATTTTCTCAGAGTCTTAAGGATTGTATCCTTAAAGAATTATCATTCTTCTCATGCTCCCCTTAACTGTGGTCCTTGGTCTCTCAGGGCATTCTCTACTAGTGATCTGAGCTTATTAAAATTTGCATTTTGAAGTCTAAGACTTTCAGCTTGGTATCTGTTTTGTCAGCCTTGTGATGGACCATGACTGTAATGATTTCATGGTCACTATTGCCTAGGCTGCCCTCTATATTTAAGTTGGTCACCAGGTCATCCCCTTTAGCCAGGACCAGGTCAAGAACTGCATAGCCTCTAGTTGGCCTGTGCACCTCCTGAGTAAGAAAAAACTCTTCAGTGCTGGTCAGGAAGGATCGTAATCAATCCAAGCTGGCTGAGCACTCCTCCCAGGAGATGCCTGGGTAGTTGAAGTCACCCATGACAACCATGTCCCGTGCACGTGTGGCCTCTGTTAGTTCATGGGCGAACACTAGATCAAGGTACTCCCCTTGGTTAGGTGGCCTTTAGTATACACCTACAGTCAGGTCTCTCTCACCATGCCTCCCCTGGAGCTTGACCCAGAGGGTTTCAAGCTGTTCTTCTTTGGGGCAACATTGGCCTGTAGACGTGTACTTCTTCTTCCAATAGAGGGCAACACCCCTACCACTGTTCCTTACTTGATTCCTTCTGTGAAGGACATAGCCCTTCATGGCTACGCTCCAGTCATGAGTGGAGTCTCACCAGGTCTCTGTGATCCCTGCTAAATCGTAGTGCCCAGTGGAAAACAGGAGGCCTATTTCCTCCTGCTTGTTCCCCATGCTTCTGGCATTGGTGTACAGGCACCTAAGTCCTTCTACTGAGGTCACTGTCCACCTGTTGTGTTGAAGAGGAGCTATTTTCTCAGCTCCCATAAGAGTGGCTTGCTTGGTTTCATTGTCAATGGAGTTTTCCAGTGTATTGGTCCTTGGGTAGGCCCCAGTTGGGGTTTTTCCATTCCCCCCCCCCCCCCCCCCCTTGATCTCTGTTTAAAGCCCTACATAAGAGATCAGCCATCCTGGATGAGAAATGGGACTTACCTTTCTGCGTGGGGTGGATGCTTCATAAAGTGGGTTGGAGGCAACACCCAGCAGATGTCTAAGGAAGCTGAGGGAGGTAAACATCATAATGGGCAGAACATCCTGAACAAGCTGGGTGTCTGTTTGGGAAACTGAGAGTCTGGAACAGGATTTATTTTGGGAACTTTGTGGCTGTGCTGACTGGAAATAGAACAGCTGAACTATCTTGGGGGTTCTCAGGGCTGTGAAGGATGGACTGAGGAGAGAGGGACTGCTTAGCCATCTTGGATGGGGCAGAGTTTTTCTTGATAGGAGAACTTTATTCCAATATGACTTTGCTGAAGAAAAATGGCTTTGCTGCTTGCAACTTCAGAGTATACTTATCCCAGTGAAGAGGTAAAGTCCGTTTTGGGGAGCAAACAGGAAGAAAGCTTCCTGAGGCAGGGCCATGGATACTCAGGGAAGTTATCCAGCAAACAGTATTGACTGATTCATATAAGTGTTCCATAGCACTATGTAATAAAGCTTAATCATGTTCAAAGTCAAGGTCATTGTATTTTTATTTACAAATATGTTACATTTCTGCATGGTAGTGGCTTGGTTTATTTTTAGTTGTGATTTTAGTTTGATTTTTAAATGGATAATAACAAACAACACACATGGCTCTTTGGTTGAAACCTTTGACCTGGGAATTCTTTCTTTTCCAGAAACCAACTCAAATATACAATGCAGGTTTACTTGACTTTCTCTGAAGTTTCTTTCAGTTAATTCCTGCTAGTTAAACTCATGAGGAAGTACCCCATGGCTTTATTCTCTATCCACATGCCTGGGCTGGAAAGCCTTACAATAATGTTCTACTTGCTAATTTGCTATTTCCACACTTTATAATTCTTTTTGCCCCAGACATTTGCTGACACTTAATGATGGATAATTACAAAGAAAGCCACTCCCCAGTGTGCATTGGAGGTTCCTGGTGCACTACTTGAGTGACTGAAAGAACAGGACCTTTGGCCTCATGCCTTAGGTCTCATGCTGTGGCTTCTGTCAGAAGACAACATAGTAAAAAAATCCTAGAATCATAGAAAATTATGGTTGGAAGACTCAGGAGGTCATTTAGTCCAATGCCCTGCTCAACGCAGGACCATCCCCAACTAAATCATCTCACCCAAGGCTTTGTCTAGCCAGGTTTTAAGAATCTCCAAGGATGGATATTCCACCACCTCTCTGAATAACCTGTCCCAGTGCTTTACTACCCTTCTAGCGAGACTGTTCTTCCTAATATCTAACCTAAACTTCCCTTGTTTTAATTTGAGACCATTGCTCCTTGTTCTATTATCGGCCACCACTGAAAATAGTATAGTTCTATCCTCTTTGGAACCACCCTTCAGGTAGTTGAAGGCTGCAATTAGTACCCTCTCAGTCTTCTCTTCTCCAGACTAAAGCCCAGCTCCCTCAGACTGTCATCAGAAGTCATGTGCTCCAACCTCCTAGCCTTTTTCCCATTGCCCTCCTCTGGGCTCTCCCCAATTTTTCCACATCCTTTCTGTAGTGGGGGCCCAAAACTAGACACAGAACTCCAGATGTGGCCTCACTGGTTCTGAATAGAGGATCTGAATAACTTCCCTCAGCCTGCTGGCAATGCTCCTACTAAAGCAGCCAAGTATGCTATTAACCTTATTGGCAGCAAGGGCATGCTGTTGGCTCATATTCAACTTATTGTCCACTGTAACCCTCAGGTATTTTTCTGAAGAGCTTCTGTTTAGCCAATTGGTCTCCAGACTGTACCACTGAATAGGATTGGTCACTCCTAAGTGCAGAATTTTCCACTCCCCCTTATTTAACCTCATGAGATTTTTTTTTTCTTTTTGGTCCAATCTGTTAGACCCCAACTCCATGCAGTGCCCAATGTCTAGGGAGATGATGATCCAATTGCTCATGGATCCAGTTGCTCAGTTGCCAGAGCAAGCAGGGAGAAAACACCAGTACACATTGCTCGCAGCAGCTTTATTCAGAATGGAGACAGCTTTGGGCCAGGTCCCCAAAAAACCCCAACAAACCGGGGACCTGCAGTGAACATTAGTTTTTTTCACATTTTATACACCTTGGTTCATGCTCATTACCATTTACTCCACCTTTTCCCCTCCTTTGTTCCACCCATATCTCCTCCTATCTCAAGCTCCACCTCTGTTTACTGGTTACTTCATTAGCATGGAATTGCCTATGTATTTCATTCATTTGCATGTCTTTTTGCTATGTGCGCATGCTCAAGGCCGTGAACTCAGCTTCTCCTGGTTAATTGTCATTTCTTGCTGGCTCTTTCTTCATCTCAAGGTCTTGCTTCTGCTTTATCTCCTGACGATAGCTGGTGGGCTGCATCTTCTCCTTACACGGTGAATTGTATATCTTTACAACACTGCTCCATTGTTAGGAAAATGCTTCCCTAAGAATTTGCAATGTTAATTATAATATATCATTCTGCCTTGTTGTCAGCAGCTCTGCTGAAGTCACAGGTTAAAGCCTTTATTAAGCTGCAAATCCAGTGCTCCCCAAGATCCAAATACAGTAACCCTAACAAAATCCTCCAATTTGTCTTAGTCTCTATGAATCCTTGCTCTACCCTCCAGCATATCCATTACTTCCCCCAACTTAGTGTCGTCTGCAAACTTTCTGTGAGTACGCTCATTGATAACGTTACTGAACAAAACTGGCCCCAGAATTGATTCCTGGGGCACTCCAGTTAGATACCAACTGCAAGTCATTTAACATCTCCCTCCTTCCTCTCCCCCTTCACCCTTACCCCTCCCCTCCACAAAAGACAGCATCTCACTCGTTCTATTCTGCTGCTGCAGTAAGGACCAGAACACAGATCCTTTACAAATACCCACATTATGCTGCAAGGAAAAACGATTACCACGGGGAGTAAGGGTCAGCCAATCAGGGATGACCTGTGCACTGCTACCATATGTTGCCAGGAAGATTAAGGGAACCTGCAGAGCAGACTAAGATGTTTGCACAGGACTCCTCCCTGGCTGCACGGTGTCAGCACTACAAGCTCTCCACTCTTCAGGGCCTCAGCTTCAAATGTTTGTAAGTAGGACTCTGAGTAAGTTTTTCTACCAGAAGAAGAAAGCTGGAAAAACTTTCCCAAATTATTTGAGTGTATGTACACAGCCTTAGAATGCTCTAGAGGCTTGCACTACTATTTAATGCAGTCTGTGAAGGCTGCTTCATGGAAGCTTTTATCTGTGCTGAAATTTGCCTTCAATTATATGACTACATTTTTATCTTTAAGATTATTGGAGTTCTCTTTGTTTAATGGAAACAATTTAGTTATGAATCAGGTTGTCAAGGATGTTTTTACTCAGGTAATACTTCATTAAATTGCTATTTTTGGTATTAAAAAAAACACATGTGAAAAACAGATGCCTCCTTTCCCCAGTATTCACAAGTTTGACAGCGAACAAAATGTTTCCATTTCTCTCAGCTAAAATTTCTGGTCCTGGAGCAATGACATATATTTCAATTTGCAAAAGCTTCCTTTTTCCTTTCACAAGCCACCTGAGGTGAAAACATTGTCTTGATTTTCTGTAACCCTGCCAAAAGTAAGATTGTTTCACCTGTATCAAGAAATATTTTCATGCCACTGTATGAGCTAATTTTGAAAGTTATATACTTCTATTTTTATTTTTTCAGAACAGGAGTGTTTTTAATGTTTGATATATTAAAATGGTGCACGTCATGGCTTAACACAATATTATTGATCGGAGATAATTGTTTCATAACCACAGGAGGGATCTCCTTAAGTAAAACACTCCCAAAACATAGGTGCCTGAGGCCCCCTCTACACATTACTTTAATGCCATGAGAAATGTGTGGGCCTGCAGGAACCCAGCTTTCAACTTACTGGGATTATGATCCTGGGCTCTCCCTGCACAGGAAAGTAAGGTGGCACATAAAGGTGGCACATGAGATGATTTTAATTGGTATGCATATGCATGCATGTACACCCTCCACCCCAGGGAGGAAAGTGCCGCCTCCCCACCTGGGCCCCAGCCCCAGTGAACCAAGCACTGGCCCTGGCTGCCTCCCTACTCCCGCCCCGGCAGGCAAAGCACTGGCCCTGACCCCAGCTCTAGCCCTGGCCTTGGTCTCCTCCCTGCCCTGGCCCTGGCCCTGGCTCTGGCCCTGGCTCTGATGGGTGCAGCACCTGCCCCAGCCACCTCCCCTCCACTGGGCCCAGATCCAGAAAAGCAAGGGCAAGGATCACATTAAACTGGTAAGATCTGCATTTTAATTTAATTTTAAATTAAACTTCTTAAGCATTTTAAAAACCTTATTTACTTTACATAGAACAAAAGTTGACTATACTACTGTGCAGTGCATCCTGCTATGTACCACCCCCCACTCTCCCATTTTGCTTCTCTGGCATCAGGCACTCTAGCACCTTCCAAGGTAGATGTCTATTTTTTCAGCACTCCGGTCAAAAACTGTTGCTTACCTAGGGGTTACACGGGGATGGAATGCTGCCACACACCATCTTGCACTGCCATACAGGCACCACACCCCCACCTGGATGTGGGGCATGGGAGAAGCTCACACATGGCAGCAGCTGCTGCTCTGTGCCCAACCATGTGCCACCCCTCTACACTCTACATTTGGCCATGTGCCAGCCCCATCTCCCCGGGTCAAATATGATGCATAAGTTGTCATTTTTTTATTGTCACTTTTCAGATTAGAACTTCATAGGTATATTACAGTTGAACACATCACCAAGGGGTCATTTATGTCTTGTCCATATACTGCTGTGAGAAAAAAAGGGTCCCTGAACTCCCCATTTGGCCATATAGAATCCTTGTTTGTTTGCAGGTGCAAGGAGGAGAAGAGGGACTTCATGTCGCTATGCATAGCAACACTATTAATTAAAAAATAATGGTGCTGGTCAGCCTTTAAAAAGAGCTCAGTATAAAGTCTCCACCTAGCCCCAAATATTTTAAGTCTATCATAGAATAAAATAACCTATTTTTATGGGAGATTTTTAACCAATCACTCAGACATCTTAAGTAAAGGATTTTAATACCAACCATCTATACACATTAAAAATGAAATAACCTTGCTGCTGTCTTCACTGAAACAAGCAAGAGCATCAGTAAGAGACTTGAGGCAGAATCATTCAACCTTTACAGTTTATAGGTAAGTAACTGTTCAGAGTTATTTACTGTCTATACAAGATGTATTGCATTTATTTATTTAGAATTAGAATTTATCTAGAATTTCATTCAGCTTTTATTGCCCAATTAAAAAGTTCATATAGTTTCCTTGTTAAAGGTTTAGATACATATGAGGGAATAAGAGTAATGCAGAATTTCCCATTGAAATGAACAGGAAAGTGACACCATAAATAAGAATGTGGATGCAATGAAATTTAAATACTTGAATAAAGAGGCTGTTGTGAGCAAGAAAGATGGGTTCTTTCTTGTATCTTAATAGTATTTATAAGTTACCCGAAGACTTCTTGTGGGAGGCAAAGATTTCTTAGAGTGATATCTTTTATTGAACCAACTGTGTAGTAGAGTTAGATGAGCTGGTCTTCAAAATTCCATAAAAGATACTGGATTGTGCAGGGCATCATTTGTCCTGCAGATCTGTAATATATTAAACAGTGTATGAAAAGTTTAGAACTGAACTTGACCCTTAGATTCTGGGCTCATTTTGAAGGGAAGTCAAATATTTTTATTTATTTATTTTTTGTAAACGGAAGATATATGCTAAAAACTACTTTGAGAAAAAAAAATAAAATGAAATGCTGCAGGTATTTTTTTATGGATCTTTTCAGAATAGAATCTAAAAAAATACTGTTCCGAGTCTTGTTTCTCAAATCACACACAAGGAGATGAACTGATAACTATGTAGAGTTTAGAAAAAAGTTTCCCCATAAGCAGATTGCCTATAAAAGCTGTGTTCAGGAATCACTCTGTACTCCAGATGATTTAAAGAAATTTTCTTCATTCACGGACAATTTTCACTGCAACTGAAAAATGGATCATTTGGCTTCTGTAGACTAATCCCAGAGGCTCTGTTTCCAAGCTCAGTCACTTGAAGTTGATATAGCAACGTTATTGTTTGAAAATGAGACCACTTGTTGTGATAATGCTTTGTTGTGAGGGTCTTTTGTCTTAACCTGTTGTGTGGTCACTGTCTGACTGAGACATTTTCAAGTAAAATGGTAGACTCAGGGTGGTGTTACTGGTTACATGTAAACTATTGTAAAGGCAGCTTAAACAAGAGTATCCATACAGTAAAGGGTGTGAAACTATGCTAAGTACCTCAGAGAAATTTAACATTATACCACTTCAGGTAAGGGTTCCACATGGGGAGTGGAGCCACTGGGCATTGACAGTATGGAACCCAAGGAGGCAAGCTTCTCTAGGCTCCATGCTCTTACTGTCCTTAACTTCCAGGTCTCTGCCGGAGGAGAAGAGATACAGTGTTGGCTCCTAATCACACCCCTACTCACCAGGCCCTCTAGTGGCATTAAGCCTTAACCTGCAACTGCTCTGAAGGCTTTGTTACACCTGAATTTTAGGTGGTTCAGGGAGCACTTGACCCTGGGATTGTCCACACATTAATATGTGAAACTAGTTTTAAGCTCCCTTGAAGCATGTTGAAATTAGGCCACTCTATTTGTGATCTTTGCTTACCCTGCATGGCCACTCTAAGCTACACATTAGTGTAACATCCTGCAAGCCCTCCCTCTCCCGCTGACTCAGATTGGGCTTGCCATCCCCTGATGGCGCAAACTGGCCCACTGTCCTCCTCCTTCCCCAACACCCCAAATCACTGCTTACTTCCCCCCACCCCACGCACACATCTTCTAGCTCACCTGTGGCTGCCAGCACTGTCCTGGGGAAGTAGGCAGGGAAGGGGAAGCCCTCCCCCTTCCTCAGCAGTGGCAGCCAAGCAGCTGGGTTCTCCTTCTCTGATTGCTTCCCTGGGACAGCACTGGAATCCCCAAGTGTGCTGGGGGATATAAGAGATTGGGCTCCCTCCCTACCCACCCACAAGAGGCTGGGGGAAGTGGGCAGAGAGTGATCCCTAGCGGGGCAGGGATAAGAGGGGGGAATACCTACCTTCCAGTCCTCCAGGCTCTTGCTTGCCTGAATATATGACTGCTCTACACTCAAGCTAACACTAATTACCATTTTAAGAAGCCTGAGTGTAATGTATAACCAAGCCCCGAAACTGTTATAACTTTTAAAAAGTGCCTTAAATTCCACAGATTTAGAGTTGTTTAAAGGTAACCTGCAACAGCGCTCATACATGACTCTCATCGCCTTCCCTTTTGGAAGTTAAACAAGAAGTTGTTTTATTACTCCTTGGTATACGTCTGTCTGGGGTGACAACCTGGCAAGGCACCACAATATTCTGTTTGGATAACCCTACTTTTTGTGGCCATGCACACTGCATCATACTCATGGAATAATGGCAGCTCTGAAGACCTCAGATCACATTGCTTTTGGGTGTTTAGTTATCTGTCCCTCCTCTCTACTTCTGCAAATCTGTAATTCCTCAGACCACATTTCATCACTTACAGGTCATTTCAGACATTTTTGATTCTCAATTTGTCTGTTTAACAAAATAATTATAGGTGGAAAACTTTTTCCTTAATGCTGTCCTGTAATTTAACAATGTTAAGTGCAGGTTGGAGTCTAACTTTGCAAACTTTTTCAGTAGCTGCTTTAATATTTTAACATTATTTTGTCTGAGCCTCTTTGTTAATGGGAAACTGGGGTTATATAAACCCAAACTTCATAGCAAACTTCTTAAATATCTCTTCTAAACTGCAGCCCACCTTTGAATCACAGTATGTCAGGTACATTTAGCAAAAATAAATGTGATGTACCAAATCATCCATGTAAAAAATTATCTATTTAGCTGTAGTAAAAGTATCTCAGGAAAGTGAAAATAAGGATCTGGAATGAGTGCATAGGGTTTCTTTTTTTCAGCCAGCCTAAACAAACTGCTGTCTACATAGCTCCAAGGGAATCAGTTTTGCCTGTATCCCTAATGTGGGCACTTCTGCTTGACTTGGCCTGAGTTTTTGGCATTTATAAGCAGCTCTGAAAAAGTCCTTTGTTACTGTTCATAAGGAAAGCATAAAAATGTTCTAGCTGTTCTTTTATTTATGTTTTCAGTCCCCCAGTGACCTAAATGTCATTGTTTACCATCTTTTTCTTAGGCGGGAAATATCTTTGCATCTCTAAGCAAAATCCTATTTAGGACTAACGACTCCCCCTGAAACTGATGGTGGGATTCCGTCTCAGCCAACCATCTGTGACATTCATTCCTTTCTGCAGGCTATAATCCTGAGTTGCAGCCCTTTCAATTACCATTTGCATATTAATCTGGGGCCAGAATACTTATTCACCCCCCTCTCCCTTACCTAAATATAATCAATTTGTTATGCACAATGTCCATCTCCAGACATGGCTTCACATTTGACAAATGTTTGTGGGGGGTGGTTATTCACACATGCATATAGATCTCCCAAGTTTTCATTCACTTTAGAAATCCACTATTTTTACTAAACTATAACATTTGTATTCAAAAGATGGCTGAAAAAGGACCAATGGTCTCAAGTTGCAGCAAGGGAAGTTTAGGTTAGACGTTAGGAAAACTTTCTTATGAGGAAGGTAGTAAAGCACTGGAGCAGGTTATCCAGAGAGGTTGTGGAACATCCATCATTGGAGGTATTTAAGACCCAGCTAGACGAAGCCTTGGCTGGGATGATCTAGTTGGGAATGGTTCTGCTTTGAGAAAGGGATTCAACTAAAAGGCCTCCTGAGGTCCTTTCCAAACCTCATTTTCTTTGATTCTATGATTCTAATCAAATTCTCCTCCAAGTGCTTAGAAATGAATTGCTTGTGGACCTGCTTCATGATTTTTCCAGGGACCAAACTGAGGCTGACTGGTCTCTGGAGTTGCAAAAATCCTCCTCCTTCTCTTTCTTAAAGATGGGCACTAAATGTGCCCCTTTGCAATTGTCCTGGACTTCTTCCAAGTGCCACGACTTGTCAAAGATAATGGCCGGTAGCTCTGCAACCACATCAGCCATCTCCCTCAGCACCCTTGGACACATCACATCCAGCCCCATGGACTTGCACATGTGTAGCTTTTTTAAATAGACTCTAACCTGTTAACTTGCCACAGTTGACTGCTCACCTCCTCCATAAACTGTGCTGCCAGGTGTGGTAGTCTGGGAGCTGACCTTGATTATGAAGACTGAAATAAGAAAAAGTATTCAGTACTTTAGCCTTTTTCAGGTCCCCTCTCACTAGGTTGCCTCCCCCATTCAGTAAGAGATCCACACTTTTCCTGATCTTGTTGCTGACATACTTGTAGAAACCCTTCTTTTCATCTTTCACATCCCTTGCTAGCTGCAACTCCAGTTGTGCTGTGGCCTTCCTGATTTCATCTCTGCCTGCTCGAGCAATACTCTTAGAGTCCTCCAACTCTTAGAGTTGTTTGTCCAAGTTTCAACTTCTTGGAAGGTTTACCTCACTGAACAGTTCCCTGCTAAGCCGAGGTGGTCTTCTGCCATGCTTGCAGAATCCTGTGCATTGGGCAGATTCATCCCTGTTCCCTTAGTAATATCTCTTTAAAGTACAAACAGGTCTTCTGGGCTCCTTTCCTGCTCAGACTGGCCTCCAAGGGGATTCTGCCTATAAGTTCCCTGAGCAAGTTGAAGTCTGCTTTTCTGAAGTCTGGGTTCCTGCTCTCCTTCCTTCAAGATCCTGAACTCAATCATCTTGTGGTCACTGCTGCCCAAGTTGCACATCCACTACTACATTCTCCCCCAATTCTTCCCTGTTTGTAAGTAGCAGTCAAGAAGAGCAAGGCTCCCTATTTGGCCTCTCCAACACTTGCACCAGGAACTTGCTCCCCAGAACACTCCAAAAAACTTCCTGAATCACCTGTGCACTGCTGTATTGCCTTCCCAGCAGATGCTAGGGTGACTGTAGTCCCCCAGGACAACTAGGGGCTATCATCTGGAAACTTCCACTAACTTTTTGAAGAATGTCTCATCTAGTTCATCCTCTTGGTCTGGAGACACGCAAGATGATGTCTCCCATGTTGCTCTCTCTTCTGACCCCAGCCCAGAGACTTTCAACATGCCTGTCTCCAGTTTCATACTGAAGACCTGAGCAGCTGTTTTACATAAAGGGCAACTCCTCTTCCCCTTCTCCCCTGTCTGTCCTTCCAGAACAGTTTATACCCATCCAAGGCAGTACTCTAGACAGTACCCCAGTCTTGCAGGCTATCCCATCAAGTCTCTGCTACTCCAATTATATTATAGATCCATGACTGTGTAAGGACTTCCAATTCTTCCTGCAGGTTTCCTAAGCCTGTGAATTCATGTACAGACATCTGAGGTAACTAGTTGATTACTCTACTTTTCCAGGAAGAAGAAAAGGCCTCGGTGGCAGGGCACTGTTGGTGCCTGCCACTTTAAGGGCCAGAAGGCAGCAGCCAGCAGATGCCTGATGAGGGCAGCCATTTTGAATCTCAGGCTGCCCATATAAGCAGGGCAGTTCTGCTGCTGGAGGCCAGGCAACAACATTGCCTGACTGGTAGGGCTGCTGATATCATCTGGAGGTAAGGGAAGAGCTATAGCGGATGGTAAGGAGGCTCCTGGTCCTGGGTATGACCTAAAACTGTACCCTGCTGTGAGTGGGTGGCCTGGTGGGGCTTTCAGTGGTGTGGGAGCCCCCAGGAAATGCCAGGCCAATAACCACTCCAGTGAAAGGTGGGTCGGGGTGCCTTACCCCTAGCCCCCACAACCAGGTGGGTTACCCCTTTGTTTGGAGGGCCCAGAGGGTGGACCCTTGGAGAGTGAGAAAAGGGCCATAGACTCAGGCCTGCCTGAGTTCCCCCTGGCTGGCCCGTGCTGGGGCCAGGACCAGAAGGGTCGAATATGATGGCGGAAGAGGCCACCTGAGGGGAGGAATCCAGGTGGGGGTCAATAGGAGGATTCTGGGGCCCAGCATGGGGCTGGTGATTTATGAGAACATATAGAAGCCATCTGCGAGGATTAAGCTGTGGTATAGGGGAGGAATGGAGCCGCAGATAGCGCCCCCTGGCATCAGGGCAGGAAATGGGCAGCCTTCTGCTTATTAATATCTAAATGAACTAATTAACAACAAGGCGTGGTGGGCAAGAATGCAGGCAGTTAGCCAAGGAACAGGTGGGCAGGCCACTGGGAAGTCAGCCCCAAGCAGGCCCCCTGTTAGAGCCTCCAACAGTGATAGCAATAGATACTCTCTCTCTTTCTCTCTCTCTCTCTCTCTCTCTGTATATATACACCTATACATTTGCATATGTGTGTGTATATATGTATATATATGTGTGTGTGTATGTATATGTACACCTATATATATACATACATACACACACATGTGCACACACACATTTACATATACATATATGTGTTTGTGTATTTATATACCCCTATATACATACATATACATAGCTTATATAGGTGTATATCTGTGTGTTTGTGTGTGAACAAACCCATACATCTATATCTACAGACACACACAAACACACAACACATCTATAAATAATCACATATATACACACCATTATATAAATATAAATATAGATACATGTGTGAGTAGATAAATGTATGTACACACATACACACATACATGCATATTCATACACATATACACACATTTATATAATACACAAATATACATACATATCTATATACTTACATACACACATTACAAATACATACATAGATACACATGTATACATAATACGTATTCATACATATACATATATACATACACACATACATATACACACATAAATGCATACATATACATATAAACACATATACATATACACACACATGCACGCATATACAGACATATATATACATATACATACAAATATACAGATATGTATGTATATATGTATATACATAAATACACATATGCATATATAGACACACATACATATGCATACATACACACACATGCACATACACATATGCATACATATACATCTGCATGTATACACAGAGACACAAGCACACACATGCACAAACACATACTCATATGTATACACACGCATGCATACACACGTTTACACACATGTATATGAACACACACATGCATACTAATATATGCACACACATGCACACACATACACACATACACAAACATACATATTCATATACATAAATACACACATATGCGCACACCCCCTATATGTATGTATATAAACATATGCATACACATATACATGTGTATATATATGTGTGTGTGTATACACACACACATAAATGCACACATGCATATACATACATACATACATATGTATACATATACACATATGCACATACACACATACATACATATACATCTGCATGTACACACACACATATATATACACATATACATATATGCACATACATACACACATGCACGCACATACACATGCATGCATAAACACACAGACACACATACACATACACACATAGAAATACACACGCATAGACATATACACACATGCATACACACATACACATATATACACACATGCTTACACACATATGCACAGATGCATGCATACACACACATATATACAAATATATATACACATGCATGCATACACACATATATACATATACACACACATATACACACATATCTACACAGATGCATACACACACACATATATATACACACACATGCATACACAACGATATGCATAAATACACACATATACGCATATACCTATACATAGACACATATACATACACACATACATATACATGGGCATATACAAGCAAACACATATATATATGCATAAATACACATGTACACACACACATGCACCTATACACATATACATATGCATACACATACACACATGCATAGACACACAGACACACACACATTCACACATACAAACACACATACACACATATATACACACACATGCACATATGCATGTATATATGAATGTATATACATATATACATAAATACACGCATGCAATACACAAACACACACATGCATATACACACACACGAACAAATATACACATATGCACACATGCATAGAAACACACACACACACTCATATACACACATGCATACACATACATATATGCACACATGGACATGCACACACATGCAAACACACACACACATACGCACACATGCATACACACATACATACACATGCAATCACATACACACAGATGAATATATATACACACATGCACATACAGACATGCACACACATACACATGCACACACACAAATGCATACCTGCATAGATATACATATACATAAACACACACACACACACACACACACATATATACACATACATACAAATACACAAATGCAAACAAACATGCATAAATACACAAATATACACAAACTCATGCATACATACACATAGACACATATATGCACACACACATGGTCATATATACACTCATGCACACATACATGCACACATGTGTATGCATACATATACATGCATAGATACACATACATAAACAAACACACATACATGTATACACACACACACAGACACATATATATATACATATACATACACATACATAAAACATACACATATGCACACATACATAAACACATACACAAATACACACATGCATAAGTACACACACATATACACAGATGTATGCATACATACACACACATGCAGGCACACATGCACACATATACCCACGCACTCTTACATGCACACACACACACACGTGCATACATACACGTGCATACATACACACATGGATACACATGCATGCATGCATAAACACACACGCACTCAACTACATACACACATGGACATGCACACACACACATAATCACACACATGCATTCATACATACACACAGATGCATACACACATGCATACATACACACATAAGCATAGATATGTACACACACATCCACATATATGCATACACACACATGCATGCATACACACACATGCATATACACACATGCATACACAGGCATACACACATGCATACACACACATGCATATGCACACACACATACATGCATGCATACATGTATATACTCACACATATATAAACACACACATACACACACACATATATAAATATAAACACATACAGATGCATACATACGCACACACACAAACATGCACACACATGCAAACACAGATGTACTAATGCACACACGCACACACACATGCACAAACACATGCACCACACACATAAATGGATGCAGGCACACACATGCATGCACATGCATATGTATGTATATAAACATATGCATATATACATAAATTCACACATGCATATATATGCTTGTATACACACATATGCACATACTCACATACATACATATACATCTGCATGTACACATATACTCACACATACAGACACACATGCATACAAACACACATGCAGGTACATACACATGCACATGAATACATATACACATGCACACATAGACATACACACATGTATATGCACACACCCACATATATACACACGTGCACACATACACAGATGCACACACATATACACAATCACACACATTCATACACACACATGCATACACCTATACACACACACTCATGCATACACACACACACATATATTTACGTGTGTGCATGTGTGTGTGTGTGTGTTTATGTGTGTATGTATATATGCATGTGTGTATGCGTGTGTATGCATGCATGTGGGTATGTGTGCGTATGCATGTGTGTGCTTGTGTATGTATGTGTGTGTGTGTGCAATACACACACATGCATGCGTACACACATGCACACACACAAGCATACATATACAGGCATACATACACACATACATACACAAGCACATGCATGCATACACATGCACACACCCACATGCATACATACACACGCATACACACATGCATACATACATACACACATAAACACGCACACACATAAATATGTGTGTGTGTATGCATGAGTGTATTTATATAGGTGCATGCATGTGTGTGTGTGTATAGGTGTATGCATTTGTGCATGTGTGTATATACACATGCACATACCCACATGCATACATACATACACACATAAACACGCACACATGCATGCACACACACATAAATATACACATGCATGCATGCATACATACATATGCATGTGCACATACATACATACGCAAGCACATATACACATACATAAATACACACACATACATACACACACATACATACACACACGCACATGCACACATACACACATACACACATGCATGCACGCATGTATACATACACACGGGTACACACACATGCACACATGCACACACATACACAGGTACATACACCCACGCATGCACGCATACACACACATGCATACATGCATATACATACACACACGTACGTAGACACACATGTACATAGACACACATACACACATGCACACACACATACACATGCACACACACACATACACCCTTACATACAAACACTCACTCACTCACACACATACATACACACACACGTGCACACCCACACACACAAACACATGCACATGCACACACCCCCACATGCACATACGCACACACCCACATGCACACAGCCATGCACCACACATGCATACATACACACACACACATACACACATGCACACACACGCAACACTCATACACACACATGCAACACACTCATACATACATACACACACGCACGCACGCACATGCCCGCATGCACACACATACACACATGCATAGCCACATGTAAACATATGCATACACACACATGCATACACACACACGCGCACCCACATACATGTTGTTAGTCCCCGACTCCATGCAGTGTCCAACGACTAGGGAGACAATGATCCAGTTACACAGAGAGCAAACACCAGCACACATCGCTAGCAATGGCTTTATTCAAAATGGAGACAGCCTCGGGTGAGCTCTCAAGAAAACAGAGAACAGCCAGGAACATTAGTTCTTTCTACATTTATACACCTTGGTTCATATTCATTAACATTTACTTCACCTTTGTCCCTCCTTTGTTCCACCCATATTTCCTCCTATCTGAAGCTCTGCCTCTGTTTACTGTTTGTTTAATTAGCATGAAATTACCTATGCATTTTACTCATTTACATGCCTTTTTGCTATGAGCGCATGCCTAAGACTTTGACCTCCACTTCCTTCAGTCACTTGTCATGTCTTGCTGACCCTTCTTCATCTCCAAGTTCTTACATCTGCTTTATATCCTGACAAAACCTAGTGGGTTGTGTTCTGTTCTCCTTACACACTGAGCTATATATCTTACAACACTACAACATTGCTAAGAAAATGCTTGCTTAAGCATTTTGCAATGTTACTTTTAATATATCATTCTGCCTTGTGCTTAGCAGCTTTGCTGGTCCACAGGCTATAGCCTTGTATTCAGCTGCAAATTCAGTGTTCCCCAGGATCCAAATACTGTCACCCTAAAGTGTGTGTGTGTGTGTGACAGAAAGAGAGAAAGAGAGAGAGAGAGAAAGAGAGAGCTGCACCCCCTCCTTTCTCCTGCCCCCTCAACGAGCTGTGTCTCCGTCCTGCACCCCTCCCTGCCCTGGATGGTCAGTGCTAGTGCCTGGCCCTGCCCCATTCCCTCCCTCACTTCAGGGGCCTTGATCTTCCCCACCACCACACACCCCTTACAGCACACCCCCTCTTACCATTCCACCACACCAGAGTTACCATCTAGAGGCAGCTCTTCAAGCTGAAGAGCTGCACATTGGAAGTCAGATCAGTATCGGCCGATATGTCTTCTTAAAAATTGGCTATCAGTATTGGCCCCAAAAATCTCTGTTGGTGCACCCCAGATATAGAATTTACAAATATGGGTTTATAAAAACAGTAACTCTTATTAACCCTAAACTCAGGCAATCTCAGCCAGATATGGCAGATGAAGGCTATATATCAGCACAGGCCTTGACCTTCTTTGGCCTTCCAGGTAGTGGGCAGCCCTTGCCCTCAGCAGGGCTCTCTAGGCATCAGGCAAGGGAACATTCAATGATAAAACACAGGTTAGACAGGAAATCAACAAATGAAGACCTGGCAGTGATGGAATAATAACTGAGCATACATAAGTGAGATTACATCAAATAAGATACAGTTCATAAAGCTAACCGATACAATGAATTCAGGTATTGATTTGGCGTTGTGCTAGCAGGCCCTACTAGCAGGTTAAAAAAGGCAGCTTACAATCCTTTCATAATACAACCATAAGGATGCAAGTTTTATAGTTAAAGTCCCAACAATACAAGGAACCAGAACACAACAATGGCACAGCAACTATGCCCAAAGAATAAATAATACCAGGGTAAACAACCTGCTACCTTCAGGAAATGCCATCACCCGCCCCCCCAGGTCACATGACTAGGAGGGTCCCCATAACCATGAAGCCACCTGTAGCAGGGCACTAAGGTGCCTGCTACTGGGAGAGCCAGAATAGCTGCTCAGGTACCAGTTGCCAGGATGACCAGAGGGAGCCAGTGTCCCCCACCTGCTAGCGGTCAGCTGACCAGAAGGGGAGGGCCTGGCTCCCATTTAAACACCAGAACTGAGGCCAAGGGGGCAGTTCCCTGCCAGCAGCTAAGGAGGAAGGAGCTGTCTCATGGAAGGGAGGAGCAGTCTCTAACACTGCTGCGGGATGATGTACCCCCAGTAGGCTTGAGCGGGATTAGAGCCGGGCGGCTTAAGTTTTTGAGTTATAGCCAAGGGGCTTGCGTTTGTGTTGTCGTTTAATACCGGTGGTTTGCATAAGGCTATTAGGGGTTGGAGGAGGCCTCATTGTAGGGACCCACTCCAGAGTGGGATCCCTGGCGCCAGTGAGGGCGCAGTTTGTGGAACGACCTTAAAAAGGCCAGGGAGGCCTGGAACACCTGTGGGGGGGGGGGGTGCAGGTGTGTGTTTTTTCTGTTGTTTGAACAGGTGGAGTCTTGAGCTGGAAAAGAGGCCAAGAGCCTCCAGGCACTGGAAGGAAGAGCTAGAGCCTTGGAGTCTAACCCTGTTTGGTGGGTTTGAATGGAGAGGTCTAGCTAAAGAAAAAAGAGGTCAGAACCTTATAGGAGAGACCCCAACATACCCAATATAATTGGCAGTCTCCCACTCGAATACTAATTCCATCAAGGCATGGCAGGCGAGATTAGAGCGTGACAGCAGAGGTCCAAGAGGACTCCAAAGGCACCCCACATAAGGCGCAGATGACCCGGAAGATGGCACTGGGGAGGGCGACCTGGCACACCACCCTTAAGAAAAAGAACCCTTAACTCCTCTCTCCACACAAAAGGGGTCATCCGCCACCCCATCATAGCACTTCCCTTTAAGCACCTAAAAAAGGAGGGCCCCTCCTCCCCTGTGGAAATCCCTTTCTCTTCCCCTCTTGAGAACTGCAATCCCCTTCCCAGGTGGCTCACAACTCCCAGCAGTTTTAGTGGGCTAGGCTCATCTCTCTCTGTGGATTGGCTGCAAGGAGCTTTCTTCCTTCCTCATTAGGGTGGTTAACTTGTCTGGTTGCCACTTGCTGCAGGAAGGCCTGAGCTGCCTTGTACAGCACTCTTCAGTGTATGGTTCTGTGTACTGAAGGGGTGCCTGTCTCATGCGGAGTTGGGGACCCATGCTGCTTTGTGCAGCTGCAGTGTCCCATCAGCTCTGCTTGGCTCTCTCAGTCTTGTGCCCTGACCTGTGCTCTGAAGGGGCACCTGCCTCATGCAGGGTCGAGGGCCTGTGTTGTCTTGTGCAGAGGCTGAGGTCCCGTCTGCCCTCTGGACAATTCATCCACTGATCTGTGCACTAATGCTGCAGCTCTTCCCATGGCAGGGCAGCTGCATGTTGCTTCCCACTCAGCAAAAACAATTTCAGGGCGCTTCTGGGGCAACTGCTTCACCCTGCTGGTCAGCTCTACCAGCTCTTCGTCAGCCCCATCTTTGTCATCCCTCTTCGAAACTGCCCACATGCTGGGCACACGGGCTTTTCTCCCTTCTGGAGGTTCCACTCCCAGATTGGAAAAGGACCAATGGGAAAGCCTGAGGGTCCTCTTCTTCACCTCACCCTGAGGTGAGGGCAGGGCAAGCCTTCCTCCTGCTGCCTTCTGATTGGTGGGGAAGGGAAATGCCCCCCACCAATCAACCTAAGCCATGCAGCTCAAGCCATCAGGCTGGACTGCCACTGGCCAGCCTGCCACATGCATAAGTTAAACATTCTGTTATGTTCTCTGCAATGATCAGCAAGTGCATCCACTTAGTTGGTTCTTTTTGCTTTTTGCTTAACAGTAAAATAAACTTGTTCAGATCCATCACTAACTTTTGCTTTAGAGCAAGTGGTACAAATTGTAGAATGGTTTCACTCATTCAGATCTTTTAATTCTTTGTCAAGATCTTCATCTCTTGAAAGATGTTCTCAAACATTTATTTCACTAATTTAATGAACTGGTAGAAGGACCTGATATGCTTTAACCCCATAATGGCATTATTAAAAAAAAAAAAATCACCTGTATATCTATTTTGTACCTTCATTACAGGGAACAAGCTGACAACTATAAATCCTGAGTTCTACCTGTTTTATATCTATCAGTATGCGCACTTGGCTTTTGGAGTCAATAAGACAATTCTTTAGTTGTAGGAATATTCTTTGCTCTTGTGCAAAGTGAATCCAAGAGGCGAGTATTTATAATATACTTCTTTTGTCCACAGTATGCATATGCTTGCATTGCTTGCTAAATTATGTAATTCACATAATTTCTTGTGCCTTTTCTGTATGCTGATCATAGCCCTCCTTGCTTTGTATTAATAGTCAAGGTTCCATGCACTCCCATTACTTGATTCTGAATTTTCTGACTTTGAACTTTATATATCTGTATGCTTTTTGTGACATTTTGGATTCTGACAAACAGTGTTGAGAGAGTCAAAACACTGTCAACATTCCATAAATTTTGTTCTTGACAAAATGACCTCTAAATGTTAATTGCCTTGTCCAAGATTATTTTTGGATATCCTACTGGTTTCTGAGTTTTCTTTTCCAGGTTCTGGAAAAGTCTGGTTGCATATCAGGAACTTGTTTATCCTGCCCCACCCCCCTCCCCCCTCCATATTGCCAGATTAGTTTTTTAGTGTTGGATCATATACAAATTCTCCAGTTTTATTACTTTTGTTTTTTAAATGCTCTCTCACAAATGGTTCATCTTTACTTGATGTTCAGTACTCCTTAAATTGTTGTGATACAGTTTCTGCCTGAGTTAGCCACAAACCGTTAAAAATGTAAAGAACACCAGACTCTACTGTTTTCAGAAATAAGGTTTCCTTCTGGTTTCTTTTTCACAGCAGCAATTACTTGCATGCCCAGAATGAACTATAGCTTAAGTGTCTTTGGGTTGTTTTAGTTTTCAGAAAGTTTCAGCTGTGATGGACTTAATTTTTATTTACTCCTGATATTGTATGGTTTCCAGAACTTTGGACAATGGTGTTTGACTGAGATTTTCTTTATTCAAAAGGCTGTTCCCAGAAGAACTGCATAACAAACATGGACTTCTGCAGCCTTACTTCAGACTTCCTGTTTGTAGCTAAGAAACAAAACTTCCAATACCAATTTAAGCCTATATGTAGTCCTGTGAATTTTGGTTTGATTACTCTCAGACCTACAACTGAAAACATGTTCTTCGCAGGACCTGTGTAAAATAAGGCTTTAATGTATACATTTTCTTCCTAGTGTGTGTGTTTCTGTGTGTAATCCACTGGGTTCTGCCTAGTTGCACGAGGTTCTGAATGTATTTACTGTAACTCAAATATCCAAATCTTAAGCCTTTCAATAATTCATAACCATAGAACAAGCAACTCGAATAGGACATTTTAAATCATTTTAGTTATGTATCACTAACAAAATGTCTAGTATTTCTATTAAATACATTGCAGTGTGATTTATATAAGAAGTCAGTGAAATAAAATTTAACCAACCATTGGTAAGCATGCCTAAAGACTAGAAGATATTGTCTGTGCCTACAAAATGCTTACTGTGCTCAGTAGCATGCCAATCAAAAACTGTGCTAATAAGCTACTGCACAGTGTTATTAGGCTACTATGCAGTAACCATCACAAAAAAAAAAAAAAAAAAAAAATCTGCCCTGGTGCTACTGCACAATAACTAGTTACTACACATTTAGTACTTCATTAGGCAAGTACTAAATTAAATGCACAGTAACTATTGTGCATTAATGATGGTGTAGATGTGCCCACAGTATCTTAAAATTACCTTTTTATTTCACATATAGATTTTAGAGCATGGGAGGGAGAAAACTAAGATAAACACTTATATAACTGAAATAAAGTTATCTTCTAAGACTGCTTTTCAAAGTTGCTCGCGTGGGGTATATTATTCTAATTTTGGCTTTTTTTTTTTTTTTTTTTGCTTGCTAATACTTCCATTCAGTAGTGCACTAGCAGAAAACTTTAAAAGAAATAAAGCAAAATTAGAACTAATTGCTATTTCACACCAAGTACCAAATTTTGTGACTTAGTTTACTTGTGCAAGCCTCCTCCTAACTTACCTGAACCAGAATTTCTTTCCATGCAAATAAGAAGAACAGTAAAGCCTGCTCTTTTTTATAAACCAGAAACATGGTATTATACATTTCTTATGACAGCTACTACATTTAGATGATGATTAATAGTCATGACTAAAAAAACAGCTTAATCAACAGGAAGTAGTTTAGGGTAATAAGAAACCTGGTAAGAAAACCTTACTGAAAGAAAAGAAAAGTTGCAATACAATTAATGGATTGGATTGGATTCTTCCATAAATTTTAATGATCTTATCATAGTTTTACTATGGATAAATATTCATTTCAGTGTTCATAATTTTTTTAAATTATCAAATATATAATCCAAAATTTTTAAATGTTCTTAGGTTCTATAGTAGAAAATGCTTACAATTTTTAGAGGTAACTGATTGAAAACTCTCCGTTATCCCTTTTTTCCCATCAATAATTCTGGTTTTAAAAAGTTAATATCTAGCATTGTAGATGCTCATCCATTGATAGAGAGATTAATTAAAGGTTAGCAATTGCTTGTATTATCTTGTTTTCATATCTCTTTCTACTGAACCTTTTTTACAATTCAGAAAACAGTTCAATCCTGCCCCATGTCTAGCAATTAACAATTTAGGGTAAAATGAACGATAATGGGATAAAACCATCCTTCTTGATGGCATAGAGAGACTCTTGCCAAATCTAATCAATGGCATATTAGAATAGGCTGTGCCACCCTAAAGTGATTAGATAGCAAAATGAAGCACTTCAATAATTGCATTATGTTTTATTCTTGATGCAGCAGGAGGCAAAGCTATCCTTCACTAGTTTTTAAAATATAAGATTTATTCAGCAGAATGTATATTTACCTTTTGTAAAAGAGAAATGTTTTATGAAATAAGTTTTGTACCATAGAATTTTCTTAAACAACACATCACAATATACCAGCTAATATCCTTAGCTGGTATAAATGTCCATATTTGCCATAAAATTCATTAGGTTAAAATAAGTGAGGATTGGATAGATTACCTTGGGGAAATTTGGTAATCTCTAATTTGCTCCTTAATTCATACATGTAGAAGAATACTCTTAAATGCAGGAGGGGGCTGGAATAGTGTGGCTCATTTTTTAAGTGAGCCTAAAGCTGTTTGTCTTTATGTAATTAGTGCCACCACCTCCTCTTCCTTGTGAGTGTTGCATTTAAGAAGGAGAAAGATCAGCAGTTGGAGGTTGGCTACATAGGAGGCCAGGGAAATTAAGAGCTAACTGCAGTCTGCTATAAGCCTGGTGTCACAAACCCTACCAGATTTTGGGGTGTTCATAGTCTATAGAGAAATAGGGCTGGGAGGGGCCTCCAGAGGTCATCTAGTTGAAGCTGCTGCCTGAGGCAGGGTTATCACTATCTAAACCATTCCATATAACCATAATCTAAACTCTACATAAGATTACCTTCAACCCTCACATAACATAGATCTAATACCCTAAGTTGCCACAGTCAACTCAGGGGAGCCACAGCAGCCAATGTCCTGCTTCTATAATAATATGTTGATTCAACATATATGCCCAAGAGGTTCTGGGTAAAGGACCAGAGCCCTCACTACAGAGGAAGGTAAAAACCCCTACAGTCCATACCAATCTGACCATGGAATAAAATCCCTTCCTGACTCTGAATATGGCTATTGATCTGACCCTTAGCAGAGGAGCAAAACCCTCCAACCAGGAAACTTAGGCTTTTCTCCTAGCAAGAGAATCGGCACCTCCCAGTTAAAGTCCCCAGGGTTAGCTGTAGCTAGCACCCAATGCCTCTGGGGAGACTTAAAAACATCCTAACACATACATCAGAAAAAAGGGGTGGGGGTGGTAGGAGGCAACCAGAAAAGCCCAGAAGCATGGGAAATACTCATGGTAGAAAATAAGACATAGCTATGCCTAGATCATCTCTGAGTAGTGGCTGTCTAACTTCTTGTTGAATACCTCCAATGATGGAGAGTCCACAGCTTTCCTAGACAGTCTATTCCACTGCCTCACCATTCTCACAGTGAAGACATTTTTCCCAATATCCAGTCTAAATTTACTTTGTTGCAACTTCAAACCATTGGTCCAAGTCCTCCTCTCTGCAGCAAGTGAGAAAAAGGTGCTTTCTATCTTCCTTATATAAGCCATTCAAGAATTTGAAAACTGCTATCATGTTTCCTCTTAGGTGCCTTTTCTGCAAGCTGAACATGCCTAGCTCCTTCACCCTTTCCTCATATGACTTGTTTTTCAAGCCCTTTATCACCTTTGTTTCTTGCCCCTGGACCTCTCTAACTTCTCCATATCCTTTGTAAAATGTGGAGCCCAGAACTGCACGTAGAAGACCAGATGAAGCCTAACCAGTGTCAAGTACAGAGGCACTTTATCACCTCCTGTCTTTCAGTTAATGCTTCTCTTGATGCATCCCAAAACTGCATTGGCTTTTTATGCAGCTGCAGATTCATATTGAGTCTGTAGTCTACCAAGACTCCCAAGTCATTTTTCTAAAGAACTGCCATTTGGCTAGGTGATTCCAATTTTCTATTTGTGCTTTTGATTATTCTTCCTGAGGTGTAGAACCTTTGAACTTCATCCTGTTAGCTCTAGCCCAACTTTTCAATCTCTTGAGATCCTTCTGAATTGTGCTCACATCTTCCAAGATCTTTGCAGTCCTTCCCAGTTTCATGTCATCTGCAAACTTGCTCAAGAAGCTTTCTATGCTAGCATCAAAATAATTAATAAACATGTTGAACAGCACCAGGCCCAGCACAGACCCCTGTGGGACTCTGCAGGAATCCTCCTGCCATTCTGACATGGACCTGTTAATTAATTACACTTAGCTTGTGGCTATTGAGCCCATTATCTGTCTACATTGTAGTAGTTGTATCTAGCCACATTTTTCCAATTTGGTTATGAGAAAGTCATGTGAGACCTTGCCAAAAGCCTTGATGAGATCCAGATACACTATATCCACAGCATTCCCTTCATCCACCCAAGTAGTTACTTTGACAAAGGAGATAAAGTTTGTTTGGCATGGTTTGTTTTTCATAAATCCATGCTATCTGCTTGTGATGAGCCTTTCCTCCTCCAGATGCTAGCACATGGCCTTCCATAAAATATGTTGTAGTAACTTCCCAGGTAGTGAAGTGAGACTAACCGGTCTGTGGTTTCCCGGATCGTATTTTTTGCCTTTTCAAAAAATGGTCCCTATGTTGGTCCTTCTCCAGTCCTCTGGTATCTGCCCAGTCTCCCATGACTTCAGGAAGATCATTGCCAAGGGATCCAAGATCTCCTCTGCCATTTCCTTCAAGACCCTGGAATGAAGTTCATCCAACCTGCTGACTTCAGTTCATTAAGACCCAACAAAAGCTCCCTGTTGGTTTCCTTTGTTATGTCCTCCCTCTGCTTGCCCCCTTCCTTATCCAGATCATCCTTATTCAATGTCTGGCTGCAGATTGATTTGTTTGTGAAGACTGAGGCAAAGTAGCTGTTGAGTGCCTCTGTCTTCTTTGCATCTTCTGTTAAGAGTTCCACCTACAGCTGCCTTGGTCCTTCTTTTCCGTCCAACATCCTTGCAGAACCTTTTCTTGTTCTCTTTAACCTCCTTTGTCAGGCGCAGCTTGTTCTTTCTTTGTCTTTCTCATTTTGTCCCTGCAGGTTCTTTTTATTTCCTGGTATGCATCCTTGGTGACCTGCCCATTCTTCCATTGCCTGAATGTTTTATTTTTGTATTTGAGGCATTTTAGAAGCTCCTTGTGTAACCACATTGGCCTCTTTCTCTTTTTATGCTTCCATCATGCCAGGAGAGTTTCTTATTGGGCTTCCCATACTGTGACCCTTAGAAACTCCCAGCCCTCCTGGGCACCTTTTATCCTTCAGTCCCATGACACCATTCCTATTAACTCCTTGAGTTGGATGAAATCTGTCTTTTTGAAATCTAGCTTCCTAATTTTCTGAATTCATGCTTTCTCTGTCTCTGGATCTGAAATTATTTTATATTGTGATTACTTTCTCCCAAATTATCCATCACCTTCACATCTTCCAACAGTTCTTCCCTGTTGCTCAGGACAAGATACAAGTTAGATGTTCTCTTGGTTGTATCCTCCACCTCCTGGAACAGAAAGTTGTCCTCCCCACAAGTTAGAAACTAGCTTAACATATTATATTTGGCTGCATTGTTCTTCCATCAGATATCCAGAAAATTAAAGACTCCCATCACTGCCATTCCATTGCTTTTGGATAGATTTGTAAACTGCTTAAAGAGTGCCTCATCAACCGCCTCTTTCTGATTGGATGGTTCCCCCACAGCCAATTGCCAAGCCGGGAGGGTGTGGGGGTGGAGGGGAGTATTCTCTGTATGGTTGGTGGTAGACCCAGAAGTGGACCAGAAGTGGACCAATCCACTTCCAGGTCTGCCACCGAGCACATGCCTGCACCCCCCACCCCCATGCTCCTGTGCGATGCTTCATCCACCCCATGATCTCAGAATTCACAAGCCACACCTGGTACCTTGAGGTACATAGAAAAAACATAAAGCTGTGTTTATGGCCAAATCACTGATTCTTCAAATCAGAATTGAATCTTCATATTCAGATTTGGCTGAATCAAATTGGGACAGTGATCTGAATCAGTCAATTGAATCACTGTCCCGCAAAACAGGCCAAATCTGAATCCAAATCAAATATGGCCTGCTTCGCACACAGCTATGCTTTAGTCAAAGGAACAATACGATGTATACTTAAAGAAATGGGAGTAGGCAAAACTGCTAAATATCTCTTGCCATTATGTTACAATGGCAAGAATAATTGCCATTCTCTCAAACAGACAAAATTCGTTTATTGTTGGGGTGGACACCCAAGGTATTGTCTGCCTGTAACGAGAAATTCATCTCTTCAATAGTGAAGGCATGTCAAAGTAATGGACATTAGTAGACCTAGAGAAGTGGGAGCCAACCTTTTTGGCAGGTGTGCCACAAACCAGCCCCACACCTTTCCCAAGTGCCATTCTGATCTCCTCCTGTCTGATCTACTACCCTGCTTTCTGCTCCCAACCCTATGCTCCCTGCCTGATTTTTATTCTTTTTCTGCTTTCTGCCCTATCTGTTGTTGCACTACATTCCCCCCTCCCCACCCCCATAAGCTTCTGTGTGTCACACTCAGAAGCTACCTGTAACATTGGTGGAAAACATCTCACATTGTCCACTTCTGACCTAAAGGAATTCCAATTTCCCCTAGCAGGAAAGACTTTTCTAGAGCAGGGGCAAGAAGTTATTTGGGGTGAGGGTCACATAGTGAGTTTTGATGAGCAGTTGCAGGCTGGGTCAGCACCCCCTCTCCTTCCCTTGCCCCTGTACAATAGCTCACCAAAACTCCATATGTTGCCTGGAAGTAGGGCAGGTGGGCAGGGATAGGGATGGAACCACAGGGCAATGAAAGCATGGGGCCAGAGCTGGGGAAGCCATGATCTTCTCCCTGAACATCCCTGCCTGTAGAACTGGCACCCATCACAGGGCTGTGAAGGGAGGAGAACATGGCTTGGCCTCAAGTCCCAGCCCTGTGCTGTCACCACCCCATGATCTTGCCCTGTGACCCCAGCCCTGCTTGCCCATCTGTCCTGCTGCCAAACATCAATCCCTGCACACCCATAGCCCCATCACATCTTCCCACCCATGTGCCGTGCCCACATGGGTCCCACCCCCAGCAGTGGGTGTGGGGCAGATGGGCCAGGGTATCCAGACAGCAGGGTTGGGGCCAACAGTAGCAGCAGCCAGAAGGAGCTACCACTGCCAGGGTGCTGGGAAGCAAATCTGGCCACTGTGCCACTTAGCTGCTGCATGCCGAGGGTCAGTGGGAACAGCCACACGCACTATGGCCTAGGCTGCCTCTGCACCTGAGCTGGGTTCAACTGAAGGACCCACCATGGGCTGGACAAAAACCCTTGGCAGGCTGAAGACTCAGGAAAATATAGGACCTAGAACTCTGAGACTCATGAGAAATTAGTACAATGCTGGTGTCAGTGGCACTTGAAGGTAATTTAGGGGTTGTCTGTGAGGTGGACCTGGTCTTTGGATTTTTCCAGGCTTTGAGGTACCGGGGGGTCTTCTGTATCGGGTCCAGAGGGGTCAGGAGGGTATTGTGGACAGACGTCAGCTGGTGGTCCCTGTTAGGGTTGAAGGGGAATAAAATGAAGTTGCATTGCCATTATGTGTAAGCGAGCAAATCACGTACCCTGCTTAGGCTATGGGGAAGTCAAGAAGAAGGACCCAAAACCGCCAGACTAACGCAGACTAGAACAATTCTGTCCTAGTCCAGTGAAAGTAGACAGTGTAAAAATAATTCTGAGCAGGTTACGTACTGACCTGCTGAGTCAGCCCAGAACAGGAATTAACCCTGTGGTTACAAGTCAGAAGAACCCCCCCCTAAACTAACACTGCTATACTAAAAATAAGTAGAAACATGCACATTACTAACAAAGTCATGGTAAATGTTGATTGGTATATGCTGTTGCTATGCTTATGATGCCATATTTTCTATATACACTCGCCTCACCTATTGTACAGGGTCAGACCTCTTCACAATTCTCCAATTGTGTATGAGTCTGTCCAGAATGCATTCTTTAATAAATCAAGTCTTTAAACTTATGTTGTGGTTCATCTGAGCCTCCGCCCAATGAACCGGGGACAAGTTTTCCCCTACAGGGTGACAGTATTTAGATATTGGGGAACACTGAATTTAAAGCTGAATAAAAGGCTATAGTCTGTGGCCCAGCAAAGCTGCTAACCACAAGGCAGAATAATATAAAAAGTAACATTGCAAGATGTTTAGGCAAGCATTTTCCTAGCAATGTCATAATGTTGTAAGATATATAGCTCATTGCATAAGGATAACAGGATGCAGACCACCAGCTATTGTTAGGAGATAAGCAGAAGCAAGACCTAGGAGTTGGTGAAGAAATCAGCAAGAAACTGCAATTGACCAAAAGAAGCCGGGGTCATAGTTTTAGGCATGTGCTCATAGCAAAAAGACATGTAAATAAGTGAAATGCATAGGTAATTCCATGCTAATTGTAGCAGGACACTTAGGTGCTTGCTACTGAGAGAGCCGGGAAGACTCCTCAGGTGCCGGTTGCTGAGGCAACTAGGGGGAGCTAATGATCCGCACCTGCCTAGCCAGCTGACAAGAAGGGGCAGGGCCTGGCTCCTATATAAACCACAGGCAGGAGGCCAGGCGGCAGTTCTCTATCAGCAGCCTAGGAGGAGAGAGCTGTCAGCCATGTTACAAAGGAGAGGCCTGAGGAAGGAACTGCATCTGATACTGAGGAAAGAGAAAGGATCCCTGGTAGGATTGAGTGTTGTTATGGCCGGGCAGCTTCTGTTTATGTTGTAGCCAAGAGGCTTGTGTTTGTGTTTGCTATTTGTTACACCGGTGGTTTGGGAAAGGCTATTAGGGGATGGAGGAGGCCTCATAGGGGACTCACAGTAGAGTGGGGACCCCAGTGCCAGTAAGGGTGCAGCATTCGGGGTGCATAGACCCCAGCCCAGAGAAGGGCAGAGTTACTGAGGAGCCTCAGTGCGGGCGTGGTGAGCCACGGAGAAGGGTGGCGTTACTGAAAAGGCCCGAGAGAAGGGTGGCGTTACTGAGAAGGCCCGAGAGAAGGGCACAAAGAGAGAGAGAGAGGCGGGATTGCAGAGAGCCTGAGTGCCAGAGGGCGCAAAGACAGAGAGAGGGACAGAATAACGTCCATTACATCTGCGAGGCTTGGGGCGTGGTATTGGGGTGGTAGGAGCCACACACAGCCCATAAGGCGAGAGGACAGAGATAACAGGACAACTGTGTACCAGAAGGCGAAAGGCAGCCTCCCTATAAAACATATATATAAGTCATGGTGGGCGAGAATTGGAAGGTGTTAATCAGCAAAGTGACACAGTGAAGGAGGCAGCAGGGAACAGCACGGCGACCCTGATGGCCCTCCTGTTACACTAATGAAGTAAACAGTAAACAGAGGCAGAGCTTAAGTTAGGAGGAAATATGGGTGGAACAATGGAGGGACAAAGGTGGAGTAAATGTTAATGAGTATGAACCAAGGTGTGTAAACGTGGAAAGAACTAATGTTCAAGGTAGCTCCCCACTTTGTTGGAGCTAGTCCAAAGCTGTCTCCATCTTAAATAAAGCTGTGGACAAGCAGTGTGTGCAGGTGATGCGTGATGTCATCAATCCATTGTCTCCCTAGTTACTGGGCTTCATGTGGATTTGTGGTTTAACAGTCCTGGCCCCATTCCACCAGCAAATTTGGCAGCTGGCACATGACACCCTGCTAGGTGGCCACCTAGGGTGCAACAAGACCAGGGCGCAACTGGTCCATGATTTCTTTTGGCTCCAGCTACAAGACAATGTGGATAGGTGGACTGTGCATGTCCTGAGTGTCAGAGGGCCCAGGAGTGGAGATCTCAGAGGCCCCCCTTGCAGCCCATGCTGACAATTGAGACCTCCTTCTCCCGAGTAGCCCTGGATATCATGGGACCCCTGCCAAAGTCTAATGGGGGGTACCAATATGTATTAGTCCTGGTTGACTATGCAACATGTTTTCTGGAAGCAGTCTTTCTTAGGTCAATCACAGCTACCCGAGTGGTTGAAGAGCAGTTAAAGTGGATCGCATGCATGGGAATACCCCATGAAATACTCACTGACCAGGGGATTAATTTTATGTTGGGAGTAATGAAAGCATTATGTAGCACTCTGAGCATCAACCATCTGAAGAAATCCATTTATCACCTCCAGATTAACAGGTTAGTGGAGAGACTCAGTGGGACCATCAACAGGATGCTCAGGAGATATGCACAGGAGGACCCATATAGCTGGGACATGGTATTCACCCTACATGATGCTCCTCAAGAGTCTACTCAGTTCTTGCCCTTCCAGCTGGTATATGGACATAACCCAAGGTGTCTCTTACAGACTGTTAGAGAAGAGTGGAAGAGGCCATTGTGTCCAGGGATTATGGCAAAGAGGTATCACCAGGAATTGCAGGAGAAAATAAACAAGGCACAGCAAATTGCCTTTCAGAATCTCCGGCTGGCTCAAGAATGGCAAAAGACCCAGTATGATTGAAGGATGAAGTCCAGGATATTCCAACCTGGGGAATGGTACTAGTATTGCTTCCAGCTTCAGAGAGTAAGCAGCTCTCCATTTGGCAAGGCCCTTTTAAGGTGACCTGGAAAGAAGGTCTGGTAGATTACAAGATATTCAAACCCAGATACCACCAGGAATGTCAGATATACCATGTCAACCTTCCCAAAGAATGAAAAGCACCACAGGCCTGGATGGTACAACACAAGGAGCCAGAGGAAGAGTTAGGACCTCCTTGCCTGGAGCTGGGGGACAGAGCAACTCCTGGGGTACAGGTCCAGTTTGGGGAAGACTTGAACACCGAGCAACAGCAGGAACTGATGGAGATGGTAGAAGCCTTCTGGGATGTATTCCAAGAGACCCTGGGATGGGCCCAAGGAGTAGAACATGAGATCAGGATGCCTCCAGGTGCTCTAGTCAGGAAGTGATGGAGACCTATACCTCAGCAACTACAGCAAGAGGTATGGCAGGAAAGAGAGAAGATGCAGAATCAAGAGATTATCCAGTCTTCTTGAAGCCTCTGGCACAGTCCAATAGTACCGGTAGCCAAACCTGATGGGTCACTCCGCCCATGCATAGACTACTGGAAGTTTAAATGCACTGGTGACCTTTTGGTGCCTTCCCCATGCCCCATATTGCCCACCTCACAGAGAAGATAAGGGAAGTATGGTATATATCTACAATTGACCTAGCCAAAGGATATTGACCAATCCCAATGAGACCCATAGATTGTGCCAAAACAGCCTTTGAATGCCCTGGGGCCTATTTGAGTTCTTACAAATGCCCTTCAGGCTTAATGGAGCTACAGTCATGTTCCAGAAGCTTATGGATTCCCTGCTGGTTCTGCACGCAGCCTATGCTGCTGCTTACATTGATGATATAATCATCTTTACCACAGACTGGCCATGGCATCTTTGTGCCCAGAGGGCCATCCTGGGTGAAACTCAAAGTGGCTGGAACAATGGCTAATCCCAAGAAATGTAAAATGACCAGACAAGAGACCAAGTATATGGGATTTTGTGTGGGCTGGGGAACTATCCAAACACTCAAAGACGAAGTGGAGGCTATACTCTGCTTTCAGGAGCCACACAACTGTCATCAACTTTGATCCTTCTTAGGGCTCATTAATTACTATTGATGAATTATACCACTCTTCATAGAGCTTGTCACACCCCTCACTGATGCCCTCAGAGAAAGGGCCTCAAGGGCTCTACAATGGATGTTGGAGGTGACAAAAAGTTTTGAGAATTTGAAGGAGACCATGTGTCAAGATGTAGTAGTACATACCCCAGACTTCTCTACACCTTTTATCTTACAGACAGATGCATCCAGCAGTGCCTTGGGGGCGGTCCTGCTACAACAATGGGGGTGGGGGGGGAAAATGAGCACCCGATCACATTTGCAAGCCATAAACTTAACTTAGCAGAAGCCAGGTACACTACAATAGAAAAGGAGTGCCTAGCCATATGATGGGTGGTGGGATATTTTAAATATTACCTAATGGGGTGAGAGTTCCTAGTGGTCACGGATCATGCCCCACTTCAGTGGCTGACTGAAACCCATATAGAGAATGCCTGTATAACTCGTTGGGCACTTGCTCTGCAGCCTTTTAAATTCACAGTGGTGCATCACCCTGGTAAAGATAACTTGGTGGCAGATTTCCTCTCCAGATACATCAGTCTGGATGAGCCAGTCGAGGAGGCACGCCAAGCACAGCAGAAGCAACATCAGACCACTCAGGATGTATGGCAAGATACCAAGATGCCACAAGGCAGCTTAAGGAGGGAGGTATGTGGTGGCAACCCCCCCCCCGGATGGTGGGAATGTGGGGGGTAAGCCCCAGAATTCCTGAAGGGGAAAAGAGAGCCCCCCACACCCCAGGAAACTCACCTCCCAGATGGGCAGGGACACAGCAAGAGCTGCGCAGGCCGACATTTCTCCAGCTCTTCAAGCGGCTGCTTTCTGGGTGAGGCAGTGACCAACTGATTGCAACAGCTGATGCTGCCACTTAAAAGACCCTGCCAAAAGCTGGCAGTGAGGAGAAAGCCAGCTGGAATGGCGCTGGCTGGAGGGGAGCTCCATGCTCCAGCAGCAGCAACTCCACAGGTACTGCTCCATGGTGGCAGAACAGGAGCAGTGGCTTGCATCAAGTTGCTGATGGACCATTCCCAGCTCCTCAACATTAAAGATGTTTATATAAGCATTCCTCTTGGGGGGGACACCTATTATCTCAAGCTCAGACTCCTGAGGCTATGGGGCTGCTAGAGCCGTCTACATCCAGACGACGACCCGGAGCATTGCAATTAATCTTGAACCCCACAGTCGAGGGGTTGACATTACATTGGGATGCAGACCTGAGTACCTGAGCAGTTGGTGTGTGGATGGGGTGTAGGGGAGGCAGAGCCCCGAAGAACACCACAGCACACCTGTGAGTACTCCGCCTCTGGGACAAGATGGGAAGGGAAACACCACTGAACCCCCTCTTTCTTTACATATATCATCAAGTTGTGGCAGGAGAGTTGGGGGAACCCCAACCATGGGGCAGAGTCATACTCATAGCACTGACTTGGGGCATGACAATGACAGCGACACATACTTTACTTCCTTGCTCCCCCCCTTTTACGCTTTTATTTAACTTGACTCCTTGGATGACTCCTTGTAGTCCGCATATTTTCTATATTTTATCCTGTCAGCACATTCCTTTGTTCAATAGACCCATCATGAACATACCTCTTAATTTGGCCTTTTTCCCCCCCATGTCTAACTTTGGGCATAGTCCATTGGTCTTCTTTATCACCTTTCATTAACATATCCAACTATTTCATCCCTCTGATTCAACTGGTTAGTGCCAAGTTCAGTTAATTTGAGCTAGTAACAAAACTATTACTATGTTGTGTTAGAAAAACTTCTCACAGTGATAGAAAAGGAAAGAAACATCATGCGAACAAACTCAAGGCCATAAGCTCCTTGCAAGAGACAAGGCCAGCTGCTATTGCAAACACCAGGAAAATAAAAAGTTCAGATAACAGTGACTTCAGGCTGAATATAAAGGAAAACTTAAAAAAAAAAAAAAAATATATATATATAAGTCACCACTCTATAAACAGGTGCAACTTTAAAGCATAAATATGACAAGGTACCCTAACAATCCCCTCCCTGATGGCTAGGTTCACCTATGCCATCACTACATGGAAGTCAGTCAAGTAATGAAACTCTGCCCCTGCTTCTCAAGGCTTGTGTGGGTTTCAACCATCAGCCAAGCTCTTCACGCAGCGAGTGATCATTTCAATCCAGGCTTGCTAGTGTTCTAGTTTAAAATACAGCCATTTCATTTTACAACACAATAAAATCATGAACACAAACAATATAATTTGCAGAAAAAGCAAAACAACAATAGGATGTAACATTAGATTTAAAAAATTAAATCTGTTGAACTCCATCCAATCAAAGTTTCCCACCAAGAACGCTGTACAGCATTCCAGACCTTTTCTAATATTGTCAGTACTTCTTCTTTGCTATGTTTGATCTGAACCACAGTTTCTTGCTTGTATTTCTTAATAGATTGAAATACAATGTGTAGTTTAGGATGAAACAAAACTTTCTGCAAAGGTAGCAAATCCCATCCCATCTGCACTGTGGTTATATCCTGATATGGCCATGGGTTAGCTTGAATAGACCCAACAGTCCACTGGGGCACACAAATACACAAAATCTCAACAACTAACTAATAAAACATTAGAAAAACATTGAGTGAAAGACTTCAACAATGTTCATATTGGTATCTAAAGTCTGAACAGCCAAAACAAGACAACAAGACAAAACAATAGTTGTAGCAGCTGAGCTATGTTTGAGACAGAGAAAGCGCTAGTGACCCTGCTCACAACACCTGGGCCTCTGGGTACAACCACCACCTTCACCACTGGATCAAATTTTCACGTTGGTTTTTACAAAGGGAAATAAACTGGTTGAGGGAAATTCCTCACAGTAGGCTATTACTCATATTTACAGTGCTGACATGCACAGCGGCAATATGCATAGCACCACAATTCTAGGGGTGTGCCTTTTCTAAGTGTTCTATGCTTTTTTGCATCTCACTACAAAAACAAATTACTTTCCTTTCCAAGGTTTTAACTGTGATATGTGAAAACTGTTGGAGAAAATGCTATCTCCCCTCATTTTTCCTGGTAACTCAACTAGGTGAATGGTTGTACTTGCCTTCTCCACCACATATATGGGTCCCTTCCATTTAACGTCTAGTCTGTGCTCTCTATCTTCTCATTTTCAGTACATTACTTGTTCACCTACGTGTCATCCTGTCAGATCTTTGTTAGGTCCTAAATTCTTGTCCATTATTTGACATTTAAGCCTAATTCTTGGGCCACCCTGACATGTATATCATTGATGTGTTGTATTAAAGCCTGTACCCATTGATCTGTTACAACCCAAGGGACTAGGTCATCGAGTAAGTTTGTATTGATCCACCACTGCTGTGGCAGTTACATTTGTTTGCCTGTCATGACAGAAAAGGGTGCAAAGCCATGAGCTGCTTGAAGTGCCATCAAAATTACTGGTAATTTTTTCATCCCAATAATTTTCATCACATTTACCATTTTAGCCAACAACTCCTTTATTGTTCTGTTGGTTCTTGCTACTTTACCTGAGCTCTGAGGGTGCCCAGCAATATGAAACCTTTGTTTAATACCTAGCATGGAACATAGTTCTTTCATACCTTCTGCAATAAAATGAGAACCCTGATCCAAACCTATTTCTTTAGGTACTCCCCACCATAAAAACATGTTTAATAATTGCTTTGCAGTTATCTTAGCAGTGTTACATCTAGTTGGGATGGCTTCAATCCATTTTGAAAAAAAAGATCAATTACTACTAAGCAATACCTGTTTCCATTATTAGTACTATCCAGGGGTCTGATGTAATCCACCTGTATCCTTGACCAAGGCCCATTAATCCTCTGATGCCTCAGTTGTACCTTTGTTTTACTAGAATCAGCATTCACTATGGCACAGGGCAAACAATTGTCTACCCATTGCTTGACATCTTGGCTTACAGAGGGTCACCATCCTGTTTGAGAGACTATCTCCATGGTCTTTTTCCACCCTAGGTGTCCTTTCTCATATACAAACTGTATTAATTCATCGCGGACTTCTTTTGGAACTACCTACTGTCTAGCCTGAGTAGTCGGGTTAATTCTCCAAATCACACCTTCTCGTTGTATTAGATCATCTCTGCCTAGAAGGCTTTATTCAAGTCTTTGTCATTTTCCCGCCATTCTCTTAAATCACCTAGGCTTACCACATCTTATTTTCTTTGAGTTTGCCAAGTAAGCATTGCCACCTGGTGGCATTCCTTTCCCTTTCTGGATACTTCTTTTGCCACTGCATCTGCCCAATTATTCCATAGTCCTTCTTTGTCTTCTGATGGCCTCTGATGTGCTGGACTGCAGTCTTTCCTAATATATTTAACAATAAGCTGATACGCCTGTTCCCATAAAGCTGAATGAGCCACTAATTTTCCGTCTCCTATATGCATCTGGTTCTTTCCTTCTCCCATATGCACCTTTTCTTTGTCGTCAGTGACTTACAAGTCCAATCTGAATCTATAAAAATAGCTAATTTTGTCCTAACGGCTCAACTTCAAGCTCTGCTTTAACAGCCCGCATCTCTGTTGCTTGCGCAGAATGAGGAGTCACTTGTTACTGAAACACATCCTCATCTTGCACCCTAATTCCTGCACACCCAGCGTACGTTTTTCACTATATGTAGTAACTTGATCCATCCACAAGCCAGATGCTCCAGTCCTCTGATTTTGCCTTCTCCAAAGCTAAGCTGGTTTGAACTGACCACTCTAGCCTTTGATACTCTGGCAAAGGGTATTCATGCTCTTCCCCTTGTACCACTAACCCATATGATGCAGTTGGTATTTTTTGCTGCTGTTCAAAATCAACATAATGATTCATAAGAGCTAATCTGCACTTAAAACATGTCCTTCTTTAATTTTCCCAGATATAACATAGTTTAGAGGAGAATGGGCTGTCTGGATTATTACTCTTGCTCCTCTTACAATGTATTTCCACTTTTTCAATGCCCAAATCAATGCCAAACACTCCTTTTAACATGGATTAAGGTTCAGTTCAGGTCCTGCAAGAGTTCTTGAGACATAAGCTACTGGTCTTTCTTCTTTTCCTTTCCCCTGCAGTAGGGTAGCACCAACAGCTGTTTCAGTTGTTGCCAGCTGCAACGCAAAGGGTTTCGTCTGATCTGGCTAAGCCAACGCAGGATCTTGTACAAGATTTGTTTTTAAATGAATTAAAGCTGCCTGTTGCTCTGGGCCCCATTCCCACTGACACCCTTTTTCAGTAGCTTAACAAGAGGTTAACTTTTCTCAGCAAACATGGGAATAAAGTCCTGTGAGAAATTCAGTGTCCCCAAGGATGCCTTCAGGGATGAGCTGGCAATTTGCCTATCAGCTCTACTCGCTGTCTATCTGGAGTTCTCCCATCCTGTCCCAGTGTAACTCCTAGGTACTTCACCTCCTTGACTACCATCTGTGCCTTAGCTCTATTAACCCTGAATCTTATTTCCTCAATTGCCTGCAACACTTCCCTTGTCACTTTTGTTAGGGTGACAATATTTTGATTGTGGGGAGCACTGGGTGTGCAACTGAACAAAAGCTTTTTGCTGCATCTCAGCAAAAAGCTGCTGGTCACTAGGCAGGATGAATTATTAAAAAGGTAATGAACTTTTCAAAAGCTTAAGCAAGCAGTTTCCTAACAAAAGGATAGGGTGCAAAGTGCATGATGTGTTGTGTAAGAATAGGATACAGACCAACAGATATCATTAGGGGACAAAGCAGAACTACGGCCTTGGAGATGGTGCTGAAATCAGCAAATAACCAGAAAGAACCAGCAAGAAACCACAACTGACCAGGAGAAGACGGGAAGTCTTAGGCATGCCCTCCTAGCAGAGAGGCAAGTAAATGAATAAAATGCATAGGCAATACCATGCTAATGAAGCAAACAGTAAACAGAGGTAAAACTTGAGATGGGAGGAGAAATGGGTGGAACTGAAGGAGGGTTATAGGTGGGGTAAATGTTAATGAGTATGAACCAAGGTGTATAAAATGTAAAAAGAACTAATGTTCATTGCAGGTCTTCTAGTTCATGGGCTGTTTATCTTTGAGGGACCTTTACCCGAAGCTGTCTCCATTCTGAATAAAGCTGTTGCAAGCAATGTGTGCTGGTGTTTGCTCCCTGCTTGCTCTGGCTAATGAGTAAATGTATCCATGAACAATTGTACCGTCATTTCCCTAGTCATTGGGTGTCACATGGTGTCGGGGTCTAACAACATTCACTACTTGTTTTTTATCACCTCCATGTATCAGTATGTCTTCTATGTATGACAACACACAACTATGATTATCTGGAGAAAGCTTGTCCCACATCCTTACCACATGTGAATGGCATATGACTGGGGCATCATGAATCCTTGGGTTACTCAAGTAAAACAATACTGTCATCCCCTGAATGTGAATCCAAATTTGTACCAGCATTCCTGTGCCAAGGGAATGGCAAAAAATGTGTTAGCCAAGTCCAGTACTGAAAACCATTTTGTCCCTCCTGCTATGACTGCTAGAATTTCCAGGTATTTTGCCACAACAGGAGCTGTGACAGGAGTCACTGCATTCAATGCTCTGAAATCTATTATTAGTCTCCAGGTTTTCCCATCTGTTTTCAGAACAGGTCAAATCAGGAAATTGCAAACACTAGGTATCTGATACTAGGTATCACTTTCTGACTCAAACTATTGTGGGTTGTAATCCCATTTCAGCCTCTGATGGATATTTATATTGCCTCTGAGGCAGAGGGTTTGGCCCCTTTAATCAAGACAGAAGCCTGTATCTTGCCACATTCTAGCTTATGCTTTGCCCAAACCTAGGAAATGCCTGCATCCAGTCATCCTGCTCAGCTTCATCAGTTACAGCAGGAGCTTTGATAGCTGCACAACAATGCACTGCAGAAATCAACACACTATTTTCCTCCACTGGCCATTTCCACAGACACCCATTAACTAAATTCAACAGTATTCCTCCCTGCTGCAAAACAGTCATTCCTAAAATTCCATTCACACTGTCTCCTCCTGGCTTATCTTTCTGTATCCCATATTTACCCAGAAACCTCCATTCTCCTATTTGAGTCACAATAGTTGGGTTGCCAGTGAGTTCTCCAACTCTCCAGTATAGGAGTGTAGTTGCAAATGATTGGGATCCATTAAAACCCCACGGGGAACCCATTGCTGTTGCGAAACATTGACTGAGGCTCCAGTATCAATCAGGATTTGGATGTTTTTTCACATTCCCCTTGTCTCCTACTAAAACCTGAATGGTTGGGCACCCCCAGTAGTCAAAGCAGACTTGTCCTACTAGGCCCCTGGGCATTTGGGGATGGGGCAGCTCTATTGTGGGTCAGGAGGCACTGAAGGCTGAGCTGGATGTGGGTCTGGCTCTGCTCCTTCCATAGCTCTTCTGTCTGAAAGAGGCATACCAGTCTCCTCACCAGTGCATTAGTGGGAGCCCCATTCCACTTGTCTCTGTCTTCTCCCATAGACATCAATCTCTTCCAGACCTCTATCCAGAAGGAATCGTGACATTCCTCATCCTGATCATCTCTGAGGATTCCATATTCCATCCTACCTCTGCGTCCTCCACCTCTACTTGCACCTCTTTCCC
>NW_005842118.1:3804-8519 GCF_000455745.1 Alligator sinensis | reverse complement strand
CCCTGAATCCCATTTTGTTCTGAGGACTGTCAAACTTCCAAAAAGGTGGTCCATTGTTACATTTAGTAACAGCCTGTATCAGTTCTCCTCTGTCACCCTTATTCAGTACCTACTTTTTAGGACTGGTCTCCCTATATATTATTCCCACCTTTTGAATTCAAGTCAACTCAGGCCACTACATAGCATCATCACCAGATCCTAATATAACTTTCACCAGTGTAGCCAACCTTTCTATTAGGGTGGTCTTAAATCCCAAATCATGAAAGTTATAATCTCCATTTCCTAGCTGAGGAATCAAACCTGATGCACACCCTAACAACAGTTTCCTTGGGATATAAGCTTCAGGGCCTTCTCCAGGTTTCTGTACTTCCACAAAGTACAATTGGGACACTATCCAAGCACCTAAAAGTGCAGTCAAAATTCTCCTAGTCCACCTGTATAAGTCATCTCCAACTGGCTGCCCATCATCCAAGGATGCCTTAATCACTGACCAGTCCTCTGAATTACGGTTAGCTTGAGCTACAGATTGACAATCAGGAACAGTCCATCCTCTCTGATGCAAACACTCTGTAACCCACTGATTCACTGTATGCTTGTTCAATGGACCTAAATTCATAGTTTCTGCTCTTACCTGTTCTTGTGCTAATGGAGAAGTTACAGTGACAGTCTTTTCTACCCTGCACTGCTTCTGTTCTAGTGCATTACCATCTCCTACTCCCCCCACACCTGGAGCGCATTCCATCTTTATAATCTTCTGTGTCACTACTGAAGCCAGAGGACACTGTTCTATCTTTTCCTTCACATCATGCATCTCCTGCCTCAAAGGAACATAAGGACTCAAAGCTTTTGCATCTTCACATAGATCCGTACCTTCACTGAGGTCCAGGGAATCTGGATCCAACCATGTGTTTTCATCCCAGTTACCAGGCTGCCTTAAGCCATCTGTGACAACCACCACACCTCCCCACTTCTTCTGCAACTGAACCTGATTTATACCTCTATGTGATTTATAGCCTAACTAGTTTTGAGATGGAACTTGTTTAGTTAATGAAAGGGATATGATGTTTGCCTGTAGTACTCAATGAGCCAGGATTCCCTTTCCAGCTGTATGTCCCTATGATCCTAAGTTCTGCATCTGCAGCAACATTGCATACATAAAGATTTCCTTCACAGACTTTAAGGACACAATAGAAATCCCATTGAAGTCAACTACATTCATTCCACCAACTCAATCATGCTGCAACTGCCTTCCCACAAATTCCAGGAGCATGGGGAACAAACAAGAGGAACTGGCCCGTCTGCTAAGCAAAAATGAACATGATCTCATAGGGAAAACAAAGACCTGATGGGACTCCACCTATGACTGGACCACAGGTATTGATGGCTATACCTCGTACAGGAACGACTATGTTGCAAAGAAGGGTGCAGGTCCAGCTTTCTATGTGATGGAGCACTACACTTCCATACAAACAGAGATTGGCACCCAAAGAGGGTGACTTGAGACCCTCTGGATTAGAATACTAGGAGAACATGGTAAAGGGGATATAATTGTAGGAGTCTATTACAGACCTCCTAACTGGGAGGAAGAACTTGATCATGAATTCTCTAGGGAACTGGCAGAGGCTGCACACTCTCGATGCATGGTCATCATGGGTGACTTCAACCACCCTGACATATCATGGGAAGAGCATTCATCCAAATTTGATCTGTTTCAATGCTTCCTTACTTGCATTGATGAACTCTGACTCAAGAAGTCTATGGGCCAAAAAGAGGTAAGGCACTGCTGGATCTGCTTGGGTGTTTGCTTGTCTCCTCCTTAGGGAAAACCCTGACACTAGCTTGCCACATCTCTGATATTGAGTTCAGTGGTGGGGATGATCTAGTCAAAGGGGATGATCTAGTCAGTTAACTGAGGATCGAAGGGAAGCTTGTTGACAGTGATCATGAGTCAGCAATGCATAAATTCTCAACTTTAGAGAAGCTGACTTTCATAAGCTCAAGAGGTTTGTTGTTGAGGCCCTGAGAGACCATAATCTGACAGGGAGGGGAGTCCATGATGAGTGGACATTCCTTAATGATGTGATCCTAAAAGCACAAGGGAAGTCCATTCCAGCCTGTAGGAAAGGTAGCAAAGAGGGTTGGGAGGCCCCCTTGGCTCAATAGGGAACTCATGGACCTCCTGGATCTGAAAAAAGAAGCTGATAAAGGATGGAAGTTGGGAACTACCACTAAGGAGGATTATGCAGCACTAGCCCGCACCAGCAGGGAGCCGACCAGAAAAGCCATGGCTGAAACCGAATTCAAACTGGCTATGGGAATTAAGGAAAATTTAAAAAAAAGTCTTTCTTTAATGTACAAAGGGGATGAAAAGAGAGGAGTGAAAACTCCTCTCCTTTGGTCAGAGCCAAAATGGGGATAGCCCATCACAACCACAGAGAAACAGCCCTGCAAGTGGGGTGAACTTACCTTTTACAGGGGCAATGAGCCTCCAGGGGCATGCATCATTCATGCTGTGAGACCCTCTTTCAGTCTGGCCAGGAACCCTCCTGGTCCCAAGAGAAGAACCTGGGAGAAGTCCTGGCAGGGGGTCCAATCCCTGTTCAAGGAGTACTCAGTACTAGTCCCAGGTAGTGAGCTTGGACTTGGGAGTATGCCAAGGTCTGATTGACACATTCTGACACATGACGCATGAGTAGGGAGGAGGCCCCAGGACCTCCCTGAAGTTTAAGTTGGCCAACGTTCCTTCCCCCCACCTTTTTAAGGCTCCATAGGCCATAGAAGAAGGCCAGAGGATTAACATTGGGGGCTGAGCACCCCAGACCTCCTCAGAGACTCCCAACATCACAGGGCAATCCACCATCATGGTCAACCCTGTACGCAACAAGCCCCACAGGGGTGAGGGTTATGGTGTAGTCCTTTACAGCTACACTGCCTACCAGGTGATTTTGCCCACTAGAGAGCAGGATGGCTTGTTCCTCCTGCTTGTTCTCCATGCTCCTGGCATTGGTGTACAGGCAGCTGAGGCCCCCAACTGACACCCACGGTTTCCTGAGATGCTGTGGAAGAACTGTTTGGTTAGCATTTTCAAAAACCGTTGTGCTAGTGTCCTCCATAAGGAAGCTTCCCTGTGTGCCAGTCCCCAGGCATGCTCCACTTGGAGTTTCCCCATCCTCCAGCAAAGTCAATTTAAAACCATGTCCAGTAGATCAGCCATCGCGACTGAGAACAGGGCCTTACCTCTCCATTTGAAGTGAATTCCACCTCGTCCTAGGAGTCCTCTGTCTCTGAACTGCATGCTTTGGTCAAAGAAATCAAATCCCTCATGGTAACCCCACCGTCTGAAGTCACTGTTAACTGCTTCCATGCAGCCTTCCCTGATGGGAGTCAGTCAGATCTAACCATTCACATGGGTGAAGGTCCTATATGCAGGTTAAAAACTTAACACAAAAAATATACAGTCCCACTAGGGGAAACACCTTACTGGACTTGGTGTTGTCTACAGGGAATTACCTGGTGGGCGGAATCTGTAGATACAAGGTAACCTAGGGGATAGTGACCATCAACTGATTGAATTTGCTATCCAGTGAAGGGTGGGAAACATAAGCAGTAGGGCAAAAATGATAAACAAACAGGCCAACTTCAATATGCTCAGGAAATTGGTTAGTGAGACTCCAATGATCAGGGAATTGGTGAGATGGGAGTCCAGGAAGGGTGGTTGTTCCTAAAGGGAGAAATCCTTTGGGTGCAGAAAGAGACAATCCCATTGTGCATAAAGGGGGGCAAAGGAGCCACGAAAACATCTTGGCTGAGCAGACAAATCCAGGAAAGCCTGAGAGAGAGAGAGAGAGAGAAAAAAAAAGAGACATACAGGCTGTGGAAGCAGGGGGTAGCTACCAAGGAGGAGTATATCTACTTGGCTGACACTTGCAGTCACTTAGAAAGGCCAAAGATGCAATGGAACTTATTCTGGCAACAAAAATTAAAGACACCAAAAAGTCCTTCTACAAATATATAGGAAGCCAAAAGAAGGTGTAGGATAACATAGGACCCCTACAGGGAAGACTAGGACAACTGGTGACAGATAGGAGGGACAAAGCTGAGCTCTTCAATGAGTTTTTTGTTTCTGTATTCCTGAACACAGATCAGGACAAATCTTCCAATTGGATCATAGACAGGTACAAAAGGGACACCAGACCATCCACTGTTAGAGCTGATTTAGTGAAGGGACACTTGGAGGGGCTGGATGTGTTTAAGTCAGCAGGCCAGGATGATCTTCATCCAAGGGTGCTGAAGTAATTGGCCAGTGTCATAGAATACTGACTAGCATGGTTTTCTGAGCACTTATGGTGCTCAGGTCAGGTCCCAGAAGATTGGAAAAGGGCTAGTGTGGCCCCTATTTTCAAGAAGGAGAGGAAGGAGGATCCTGGTAACTATAGGCCAGTTAGTCTCACTTCTATTCTTGGGAAAACTTTTGAAAAAACATTAAGGATCACATTTGTGGGAGTCCATCAGGAAAAAAATAATTTTAAAGGGCAGTCCACACAGGTTCAAAGCAGGTAGATCCTGCCTTACTAACCTTGTTTCTTTTTATGACCAGGTCACAAAATGCTTAGATGCAAGGGACAAGGTAGATGTCATCTACCTAGATTTTAAGGAGGCCAACCACACCCCCTGACCCCGGTCACGTGGTGCATGACATCAGCAACTCCGCCCCT
>NW_005842118.1:0-710 GCF_000455745.1 Alligator sinensis | reverse complement strand
TAGCCTCTGTCTTCAGTCAGCTGGATGTCACTCTGGGAGACCGTCTCATAAGCCAGAGCAACAACTGTTACCCTTACCGAGCCTTCATTGAATCAGTTCTCAACTACAGCGATGACACCCTCGCCACCCAATTTTCTGCTGGCCTGTTTTACAAAGATACCCCCGGGCATCATGAATCGGTTGCAAGGGATGGCCATAATCAGGGGTTTTGAAGACGGGCAAATCTGACAGACCGGAGAAGAAAGATAGAGCTGCTTGGTCATCTCCATAGCGATTTGTTTTTTCAAGAAAAACTGTTGCTGAACGGTGTGGATGTGAAAATTAAGCTGACACGTAGCAAAGATGCCTTCTGCTTGATGGGCAATGCAGCAGCCGGCCAATGTAAACTAAAAATAACATCTGCCTCACTTTTTGTGAAAAAAGTGAAGGTAGCTCCGGGTGTCCGATTGGGTCACGTGGAGGCCTTGCTTATGGCCAACGCTAAATACCAGCAACCAGGAGAATCTGTTTCTGGGACAGTTACCCAAACTCATCGTCATCGGGTTCGTGGATAACGATGCCTTTAGTGGGAATTATGCTACGAACTCCTTTAATTTAAAACATTTAAAACATTACAATATTAATTTTTTGGCCCTCTACGTTGATGGAGAACAAACCCCAACAAAACCCCTACAAAAATGATTTTGAAAACGGTAACTGCGTGAGAGAAT
>NW_005842117.1:2340426-2344489 GCF_000455745.1 Alligator sinensis | reverse complement strand
GGCTAGTAAAGTGACCAAAACGCTGGCTTGCATCCATAGATGCTTCTCAAGCAAATCCCGGGACATCATTCTCCCCTTGTACTTGGCCTTAGTGAGGCCGCACCTGGAGTAATGCGTCCAGTTTTGGGCTCCACAATTCAAAAAGGATGTGGAGAAGATTGAGAGAGTCCAGAGAAGAGCCATGTGCATGATCAGAGGTCAGGGAAGCAGACCCTACGATGACAGGCTGAGAGCCCTGGGGCTCTTTAGCTTGGAAAAGCGCAGGCTCAGGAGTGATCTGGTGGCCACCTATAAGTTTATCAGGGTTGACCACCAGTATCTGGGGGAACGTTTGTTCACCAGAGCGCCCCAATGGATGACGTCTAGGTCGAATGGTCATAAACTACTACAAGACCGTTTCAGGCTGGACATAAGGAAGAATTTCTTTACTGTCCGAGCCCCCAAGGTCTGGAACAGCCTTCCACCGGAGGTGATTCAGGCGCCTACATTGAACACCTTCAAGAGCAAAGTGGATGCTTATTTTGCTGGGATCCTATGACCCCAGCTGATTTCCTGCCCTTTGGGCAGGGGGCTGTCCTCAATGATCTTCTGAGGTCCCTTCCTGCCCTAATGTCTATGAAATCTATGAAATCTATTAAATTATTCCAGCCCCCTGCTAGGCTTCGCTCTCCCTTTTACAGGCATTGGGCCTCAAGCCCTTCTGGCCCCTGTGCTGTTGCCCAAGCCTCACTCTTTCAGTCTTTTGGCTTGGGGCTTTCTTGGCCCCTGTTCTGTTGCCCAAACCTGGTGCTTTTCTCTCAGGGTGCACTCCCCTAACCTTTCCTTTCCACAGGGTCACCCACAAGGCAGCAGGGGCTGAGGCTTTCCAGCATCTCATATTCACCTTTCAGTAGGGAGGCACTAGTGTGGCATTTCCTGGAAACTTCCCAGCCACAGGCTGACCCACAACACCATCCAACCCCAGCAGAGTGTAGTTTTAGGTCATTCCCCAGCTGGCCAGGCTCTTATTTTTGGTGGTGTGTGCTGCCACCATGTGCACTGCCCCACTTTTTTTTTTTACCCTGGGATCTACCTGGGTCAAAACAAGCCCCTTCATTGCAAGGTAGTAGTGCAAGGAACACCTGCATGTCTGGTGCGTGGCATTGCAGATGGGTCTGTGGTGCCACTTACTATACATCCACACTTATCCGGACTCCGCCCTAATGTCTTTCACTGCTCTTTAGACTATTTATGAACATTACCATAGACCAGTGCTATCCAACTTCTGAGAAGCTAAGGTGCCACATTTTAGACCCTCCCCCTGTATTCTTCCCACCGAATGGTCTGCATAGGCTCCATGTGTTGTGCCATCTCATCTCCAGGGATGGGAGTAGGAAGTGGAAGCCAAGATGGGGTAAAACCTGGAGACCCCATCAACAGCAGAAGGAGCAGTGGGGCAAGGGGTGGTTGGATGGGAACCTATGGGCTATGAGATGAGCAGCCCTACAGTAGACAGTTACTGGTTAAAAAAACCCAGAAATTACCTTGAGAGCAGAGACCAAAAATACAGATTCTGGTTCAGAAATAACCTTTAATAAAACTACCTCTCTCTAATTCCTAAAAGAAATGCCTAGACTACACGTAGATTTCTTACTAGATGTCTTAACGTGTCATTTATCATTACAAATAAACATAGTTATCATTCAATGAACATGCTTCCAATTTAAGACGATTTAAAAAAAAGTGTTATTCTATTTCACAGACATCTTAATTGCATTAAAAATACTAATTTTATTCTAATAAACATCTATATTGTATAAATGTCAATTTAAATACTAAAACCAATGCATTTTCTTATACATCTTCAGCTGGCAAACAAACAGCAATGATATACATGTTAAGTTAAATTGCAAGGTCTCAGCTCATTAAAGGCCATTTTTCTAAATATTAGAAGATTAGAGAATAAATTGGACTCAAATGGTATACCGGCATTCAAATATATAGTTTATTAGAGTGAAAACAAATCAATAATGATTGTTCACATACATGAGTATCTACAAATCTGCTCCCCCAACACATACATATGTTAATGATATCCAAATGCTAAATAGAAAAACAGTATTATTTTTATTTATACACCTTTGCCTACCTGTCAATAGCACTCTTTCACCAAATTAATATCTCTAGGACTATTTGCAATTTATGAATTTTTAGTAAACACCAGTTTTTAAAACACTCAATAAACATAGGATTTGTTTTCTAGCCTTCTTCTGTGATTCTGAATATATAACTTGTAAATATGTATCTTGTCAGAACCACAAGCCTCCAAAGAGATTAATTTATCTTGAGGAAAACTCCACACATTCTCTACCTAAACAAATGCCTTTAAAATTAATGTTTTTAATGATGTTTAGTTTATAATTTTGTTCCTAAAATGAACAGCAGTAGAAAATGGTGTCTGTTGGCATGTTACATGTCACATACAAACTTTCAGTAACAACAGGTACTAACTTAATGCACCATAACTGGCACTACTGCACATTACAGCAGATGAACGCTTTTTGTGGGACGCTTAATGCCCATTGAACTAATCTACTGCACATCAGTGCATTAGCATGGTTTTTGCCAGCCATGTTAATACACAGTAGAATTAGTCCAATGGGCATTAAATATCTTGTGTAGACACACTTAGTATCAGATAATGCTGAATAGCCAAAGCTATTATCCAAACAAGACAGAAGGTGAAATTTGCCTGAAACTGGTTTGGTATGTAAATAGGGGAGAAAAAAATTGTAAATTGTGTTTAGACTGTATGGGCATCTATACACACTTTTTTGTCCAGTAACATGGTGGAGATCCACCACTTCAGAGCAGACTTGATTAATTGAGTCTGCTCTGCATGCGAGCTGACGCGCACTGCGCCACACCGTGTGCAGTTGTATAAGTGGCAGAATGCACATCAGTGCACAGAAAATGATGGCGGTGCACATTTGAACTAAAGCACCTATGAGGTGTTTTAGTTCAAAAGTACATTGCTGCCATTTTCTCAGCACTGATGTGCATTTCGCTGCTTATAGAACTGCAGGCATTGCAGCACCAGGCACTTTTCAAACCATCCAGTACTGCGGCACTTGCATGTGTAAAAATGCCCTATGAAGATAAGTATAGATACCAACATCCTGATCTTACAATGAGATACATGCAGGCAGACCCCTGTGGTTATCATCAGCCCATAGCCATTGAGGATTCCCCAGGACTAGGTCTCAAATGCATCATTTGTTATCACTACTGGCCTATACGTATTAAATGTGAGGAACCATAATGGTTTTAAATGGTCTTTTAATAAATTACTTAAAATGTATATGTGTATCCCTCAATTTCATTTTTATAGATATCAAGAACCCCCAATATGTATCATTATATGATATAATAATAATATATATATACTTACATAGAGAATTATTATTTCTTCTTTTGTACAAATTCAATAGCTTATATATTATTCATGTAAAATGTAGCTATCCTTCTGGAGTCTAAATTAATGGTTTTAGTGATTAATGAACTGTTGGAAATTCTCACATTTAATCATAGAGAGCACTTTTAACAGCAAAACAATATCCGTGGAAGATAATGAAAGCAATTACTACATTGAAACAACCACTATGTCAAAGTGATCTTTGATTTTCTGTATGTTAACATCCTTTGTCTTCCTTTCAACTTTTAGTTCATGCTTGACCCATTTTTGACAGAATTCCACATCACAGGAAATTTTGAACCACAGTAGCTCTTAAAAGCAAAAGGGCATTTTAACTAAAATACCTGGTACCCTAACACAGCATTCCTTTATAAATAAACAATAGACAGTTGTTATAAATGATATTATGCACAATGCTTGTCTCTCGAGACAACACTACAATAAAGATAAATTAATTTCAGAAAAGCACTGATGAGAACTTCGTCTATTTTGGTTTCTGTCAAAGTTGTTCTTTTGTTGTTTTATAAAAATGCTAAATTTAACATAAGTTCTGTGTTAGAGCTGCGTATTGGGAATGTAACACTGTGTTTGTCTTCCACAAATGTTCTG
>NW_005842117.1:2337659-2340395 GCF_000455745.1 Alligator sinensis | reverse complement strand
CAGGAATGCTGTCAAACTAGAAGTGGCACAAAGAAAAGAACAGGCCTTTAATTTTCTGACTGCTTGTGCTGCATTTGTATTCTTCATACCTGCATCCAGTTTAATCAGCTTCTCTTTTAAGTTTTTGAGCAAGCTGGTTTAATTCTGAGTCTCCTGATGAGACTGTTTAAAGATGAGATGTGATTGCTTTAAGTTGGAAACTCAGCTTTTTCTCTTAAAAACAATGCACAATAAAGTGTTTTATCCTTTCCCTCCACACTAAATGCTTTTCCAAAGGAAACACAACAAACAAAATATGAACTCAGGATGCTGAAAAACATTTCATAGAACAATTGTTTGTTTATTAGCCAAGATAATCCCTTGTTCCATTTCAATGTGTACCTCGATGGTCCTGGGTGGGGAATGTAAAGGGAAAATACTTTTGAAACCTTTTCCTCCTAGTAATAAAATATATGTAGTATATTTCAAACTGGAACAAAATAGTTTTGTAGTATATATCTGTTCTTCTAATGTGAAGAGCTGATGTCTGAGTTCCTGTGAAACAGATTACATAACACTTACTTGTGCTTTCAGCCAGTCATGCAAATGAAGTACATGTAAGAAACAAGCTTAAAAATATATTGATGAAGAAAACTCTTTGTCCTTTTCAGTAATTCAATTAGTCAAAAATGAACTATAGGAAGCTTATAATATGTGCTATGCCTTCTATAATCTCAGAAATCATATAAACAAATTACTGTATGAAAGAAACAAAACAATGCCAAAATACTATTGAAATTGAATAGTATCTCTGATTTGTGAGACCTCTATTGACCCTGACTGTCTCCTGTGTTTCAAAAACCATCAGAATCCTGCCCAAAACATAATGCCTATTCATTGCTCAGCTTTGCATTTTATACATAGTTAGTAAACATGACCCCAGTATACATATGCGGTCCTTTCAAATTGTGCTTGTTGTATAAGGAACAAAAAAGACAACATTTACCATGCATAAAAAGTGTCATAGCCAAAGGAAAATTATACCAAAAACAGCAGCATGAAATGTTAGTTTAAAAATGGCTTTTCATTCCTTTAACTGTTTTAAAATGTTTTCTGCTTCTCATAGCATGGCATAGACTAAAGAGCTATGACTTCAGGAGAGCTGATATCACTAATCAATAATACCATATTTACCAAAACCCAAGATGACTCTGAATTTAAGACAACCCTCCAATAATTATATTCTATATATGGAAAATTAATCAATTTGTTAGAATTTTCCATGTCTAGAAGCTAATTTTTGGAGGGTTATCTTAAATTCATCCTCTACACTGTTGCAGTGGGGAAAGCAGTGGCAGGAGTGCTGGTGGTAGAGGAGGCAGTAGGGGGCAGGTTGTGGGGGAAACAGTAGGGTCAGGCAGCAGGTGAGCAAGTGATGGGAAGGTGGTGGGGGAGGGCATCAGAAACAAAGGGAAGGTCAAGTAGCTTGACCCCTGCCCCTTGCAGCTCACACCTTGCCTCCTGTCACCTGCCCACTCACTTGCCTTCCTTCCTGGCTGCCTTCCCCCGACCCACAGCATCTGCCATACTGCCCTGGTCCACAGTCTCAGGGTCCCCTGAACCTCAGCCACCTCTTTCCTCTGTTCCCCCACCCCCTCCCTCCGCCTGCTGCTTGCCCTTGTTCTACTCTGGCAAGCTCTAGCTCTGTTCTGGCCCCAGCCTGGCCTAGTAACAATGTCAGCAGCTCTGCCCAGGCCTCAGACCTGCCACATCCCTGCTGCCACTGCTACCAGGCCAGGCTGAGCACAAAGGTACTCCATGGCGCGGGTTGCAGCAAAGCTACAACCAGAGCAAGGGTAAGTAGTAGGAGGTTAGGAGTCTATGAGGATGGAACAAGGGGAAAGAGGGGCAGGGGGACCAAGGCTGTGGGGGGAGTCAGGTGGGTGAGGGAAGGTGGCAGGGGGGCAGGCAGAAGCTACATCTCCTATTGAGCAACCATCTGTCCCCCCACTGCCTCATACTCAATTGCAAGATGAGAATTTTTTTATACTTACTGAGGAAAGGAGTTTCTGGGACCTAGTATGTATCAAATGAGTCATAACTCAGTGGAGCTTCCATCAAGAAAGGCACACATGATCAGGCCCTTGTTGAAGCACACTGTTCTGTCCCCACCACCTGAACCCCTGCCCCTACCCCCACAGATGGTGGATATCAGTGGTTCTCAAACTTTTTTTTTCATGGACCACTTGAAAATTGCTGAGGGTCTTGGTGGACCACTTAAACTTTTTTTTTTGTTTTACAAATCAAAGCACACAACTCATGTTTTAATATCGGTAGTCTTACATTACAAGTACAGATATTCTCGATTGTCCTGCAACCTTTCTGTGGACCACCTGAATGCAGCTTGTGGGCCAGGGGTGCTCTGCGGACCACAGTTTGAGAACCTCCAGTATATATGGTGCAATAAATGTATTGGATTACATGCAAATATTATTTACCATGTAACTGCTAGATTTGAAGAGAGTAATAATTTAATCTTATTTTGGTGAGACCTAGTACTGAATATTGATTGGGACAGTCGTTAACCAGGTCTTTACAGACAGTGTGTGTCCCATGTTGTGTCATTGCTATTACTGGCAGTCTTGGAAGAAAAATAAAGTCTGAGTGGTGACTAGAACTGAACTATCACTTAAACACTATGTGTGCTGTCTGCAGGTCAAGACTGAATCTAAAATATACTAGCATAGGAGCTGACAT
>NW_005842117.1:2281466-2337628 GCF_000455745.1 Alligator sinensis | reverse complement strand
CTGAACCTACTTCATAGCTAATATTCTTCATTGGAGGAGCTGAAAAATCAAGCAAGTGAAAAATCAAGTAGCAGATGTTAGGCTGGCACTTAAATGACTTTGGCTTAATTCCTGTCTCAGGGAAAAATTTCCTGTGCGAACCTCAGCAAATCTTTTGACCTACCATTTGTCTGAGTTCCCCATATGTAAAATGGGGGAATAGCACTTCATAACCCTACATGGATAGTCTGAGGAGAAAATCTGTTAATGACTGTGATGCAATCTGGAAATATAGTATGAAATAGAATCGGAACAATTTGGGAACTGTTGAAGAATGTAGTTAAACTGAAATAGGAATATTTCAGTTTTATTACGAGAAAGATCTGACCGAACTCAGGCAAAACTCCAATAGATGACTTGCCAACTTGCCCTCTCTGCTCTTTGGCATCCCACCTTATAGGCTGCAAGGAAGCAGAGATCCTGAAAAATCTGGGGAGTGCTGTAACCCATACCCCAAGACTTCTGCCTTACACAAGGATTGCAGGCTCACACCTCCCTGTCAGCAACACCAGGCAGAATCACCTTTTGGAATTATCCTAGCTAACTTTAAATTTTGACTTTTCAAAACAAGTATTAATTTTTTCATGAAGAATTTCAAAACTTGGAGGCTCTCATCCTTTGTTTAGCTAGATGAGAACCAATCAAAGGTACTTCATAAAAAGCAAGCAAAGGTGTTTTTCTGTGGCATTGCTGTCCCCAGGTACTGCCAGGAAATGGGGAAACAAAGACACAGAAAAATGTAGCTGAAATTTAACTATATTGTAAACTCAAAGACCAGTTACATTGGGTTTACATTGAATTTTGGATGGGCTTGAGTCCTGTTTGATTTGAACCAGTTGTTCTATTGCTGGATAAAACTATGAATGTCTTGTTCAACAGTATTTTACATTATTTTGTGGATTTTTTTATTTAATTTTGTTCTCTTCAATTAAACAGACAACTGCAAATGCATGAGGTAAACATTCTAAGAGTTTTGTATGACAGTCCTGATGACTAAGAAACATAATTTCAACTAGTGCTGAAGCAATATAAATCCCCTTATAGCTACAGTTCTTTGTACTTTCTGTTTTCAAAGTATCTTTGCTGCAATGGCATCAATTTCTCCTTTCACTGGAGGATTAGTTGTAATCAGCTTTGGCTCGATCAAGCATGGATATTCTGCAAAGTACTGGGGAGGCTGTAGATCATAGAGAACATTGAAAGGCAAATTTTTCTTACTTTTTTTGAACGTTGGTTAATATTCTATGCACTTTTAGAGTAAAATAATCTGCAAATAACTGAAATAAGTGCAATTCCAAACCCATGGGAAGAGATTTATCTAAATAAGTGCATGCATTGGAGTATCCAGATTTCATATGTAAAGGCTGCATTGACCTAGTAGAATTAAGGCACATCAGTTTCCACCGTTAATGGCACATAGGAGAGTGGTGTGGCTAGTATCATGGTGTGACATTTAACACCCAAGTCTAAAGGACCACATTCTCATTTACATTTGGATCAACCAGGGATAAAATGAGGATGTACCTTGAACAAAGCGTGTTCAATGGAAAGTAATTTCACTGGAAAACTAACATGAGGAACTAAATGAAAAAACTTAACCTTACTAGTAAGTGAAGACAATTTGTGTTTATTGAAAAGGGAAAATACTCCTTGAACCAAATGTATAACAAGGATATAGACTATATTACAAACCAATTTACTCACAAGTCACAACAATACAAAAGCCTTTGTAAAGGAGCATGGTCAGTAAGAGAGAGATTTAACAGGTGGAGCAGATTGCTTGCTCTCCATGCACAAGAAACAGCTCTGGTAGAAATGGCACCTGGCACAGTCCCTTTGGTGTGTGCTACAGTGGTTATGATTCCATGCTAGATTATTACTGTAATCTAGTCCCCACTGAATAGTACTTAATGCCTAAGTAGTAGCCAGCAAATCAGGCACACGGTAGTGCTATCTGAAAATTTTCAAATTGATTTTTTCTTTGAAAAATTACCTATTTTGAAAATGAATACTTTTACATGAAGCTCTTTACTTTTACAATATTTCTTTTTCAATTTTTTATTAAAATATTGCAGCTAGGATCTGGAACCAACTTCCAAAGGAAGTGGTGCTTGCTCCTATCCTGGGGATCTTTAAAAGGAGGCTAGACAGACACCTTTCCGGGGTCATTTGACCCCAGCATTCTTTCCTGCCCATGGCAGGGGGGCAGACTTGATTATCTGCTCAGGTCCTTTCTGACCCTACCAGCTACGAAACTATGAATATGCTAGAAAGTTCTCACTTTCCAAAATGCTATTTTTGGTAACCAAAAAATTACTTATGTTATTTTGATCAACAATATTTTGGAAAAAAAATGGGTTTATCTCAAACTCTTTGAAAGGGAAATAACTTCAACATTTGTTTTTCATTTTCAAATGTGCTCTGCTTAAGAGTAACATTTCTATCAGTATTGTTTCCTCGAAACATAACCTACCCTTCAAGAAAAGCATTATGGTTCCAGTTTTTCTAAACTTACAAAGTGCAATTTCCTTGATTTAGACAGCACAGCATAAATTTAATAGAACAAATGCTGGAAAGAATATAGAGTTACTGGCATTTTCAGTGTAACATAAATGAAATAGCCTTAAAAATATGGACCTTACAAATTCCTTAGAGTGCTTTATTAGAGCTAGACCAACGTTTTTTTCCTACCCTCCAAAGACTGATTAATGTCTGTCTAAACTTCAAATATTTTTCTCTATAGACAACAAATTTGGCACTCTCTATTGGAGGGGTGTTATGTGTTAAATAGGGAAGTTTTATCAGTTATACCTATGCAGCTATATGCTTAGGCAGACACTCTATTCCTTTTCTTCCCTACAGTGTTCAAACCCATTTTCTAGAGAGAATGCTCTAATCACCAGCCTACAGGTCATTCTGTGGCAGGATGCACTAAGTTTCTTCTCTTGAAACTATTCCATTTACTGTGAATTAATTATGCATTTATTAGTCCAAGGAGATAAAGAGAATGAGGCCATTCTTGACCCTATAGCATACCCTAGTGCAACGGTCAATAACCTATGGTCCATTGGGTAGATTGGTCCCTTCCAGAACAGTGGGTGAGACAGGCATGCCTCTGCCCATGGCCCATGCCTGGCTGCAGTCATGCCCAGCTCCAGCAGAAGCAAATGTGGCTCTCTTTGTGTTGTGCCACAGCGGAGAAAAGAAGAAGAAATGATGGTGACCAGGTCCTAATGCCTGCCTACTCTGACCTGAGCTGAGTTGTTCCAGTCCCTCACCACTCTGCCCAGGATGACAAAGGTGTCTTCTCCCATTTGATGTTATAAGAAGAAGGGGCCTTTTAAAAATGATAACAGCTATAATAATAATTTTTTTTAATGAAAAATTGCATATTTATTGCTGGTATTCATTACTTTGAATGAGGATTTGTGGAATCTCCCTCCTGTTTTCATTTATTTAAGACAACAGAGTAGAAAGGAGAGCAATAGACACTTTGAAATACATAGTGTTCTGTGCATTTGTATGTGTATGCATATGTTAAGCATGGAAGCTCTCATTTGGTAGTTCTGAAGTGACGTTGAAATGTTATCACCCACAAATATTCTTGAATCTCTTATTTGTCTTTCTGCAACAGCCAGCTGTTGTATTGTGAGCTTCGTTAACACTCATTAAATCACACCTGATTGATTCTGAGAATTCTTATTGGGTGACATCTGTCTATATGGCTTAATAAACCTTTTGCTGTAGCACAACAAAAAAATAAAAATGCAACATATCCTTATTTGTAACACATACTTCCATTACAATAAAAATGGCAGAAGTGGTGACTGTTTATTTTCATTCTGTTTGATTAAAAAAGGCCATAAAAGGACAAAACTAAAAGCATAACTAGTGCCTATGAGATTACTGTTATTTCATTTTAATGCAGTCTGAGTCCTATGCATGACTAAATTGCTTTAGCTGCCTGCAGGAACAGCTGAAGGGACCTTTCCAACCAAGCTGAAATGAATATTGATGAACTTTCAAAAGTTGGCCCTTTACACTCTGAACTGATTTACATATAAGCTCAATATTTTATGTAATTTACAGGTAAAGGATTTATGTTTAATTAAGATTGGTGAAATATTCAGGGCCCAATTAATGTGTCAGAGAAGTATTATGTGGAAGGATACAGTAGTTATCTAGAAGACATGAATGGATTATGCCTTATTATATTTAACTAGTTCCAGCCAGTCTTCCTTTATATTAACCCCAAAATATTATAGTTACTAATGAAATTCATAGATTCATAGGTTCTTAGGGATTGGAAAGGGCCTCATAAGATCATTGGGTGCAGCCCCGCTGCACTAGGCAGGTCAGACAACTGGGGTCAGGTGATCCCAGCAAGGTGATTGTCCAGTCTCCTCTTGAAGATTTCCAGCGTAGGTTATTGCACCACCTCTAGGGGGAGTTTACAGTCTAGACACCCTGACTGTGAAGAAGTTTTTCCTAGAGTGGAGCCTGAATCAATCTTCCAGGAGTTTGTGGCCATTACTCTTGATTTTTCCCAAGGCTGCCCTGGTGAACAGTTGTTGACCGAGCTCTTGATGTATTCCCCTGATGTAGCAGTAAGTGGCTACCAAGTCCCCTCTCGGCCTTCTCTTTTTGGGGCTGAAGAGGCCCAAGTCCTTCAGCCTCTCCTCTTATGGTCTGCCTTGCAAGTCTGATCATATGGGTGGCTCTTCTCTGGACTCTCTCAATTTTTTCCATGTCCTTGTTGAAGTGCAGTCACCAGAACTGGACACAGTACTACAGCTGCCGATTCACCAGTGCTGAGTACAGTAGAGGAATCACTTCCTTGGTTTTACATGAGATGCATCAGTTAATGCATATTAGAGTATTGTTTGCCCTGCTGGCTACAGCATCGCATTGATGGCTCATGTTAATGCAATGGTCGATTATTACCCCTAGGTCACTTAAAGTCATGGTGCTAGTGAAATTGGTGCTCCTAGCCTGTAAGTATGTTGGGGATTGTTTGTCCCCAGATGGAGCACTTTACATTTCTCAGTGTTGAACTTCATCTGGTTCCAATTCGCCCAACTCTCCAGCCTGTCCAGGTCTGCCTGAATCTGTAGCCTATTTTCAGGTGTGACCACACTCCCCCATAACTTGGTGTTGTCCATGAACTTGGCCAGTGAGCTCTTCATCCCCACATCCAAATCATTGATAAAGATGTTGAAAAGCACTGGACCAAGCACGGACCCCTGAGGGACACTACTGGCCACTTCTTGCCAAGACAACACAGATCCACTCATAAGAACTCTCTGGGTCCTGGCTCACAGTCAGTTACTTGCCCATTTAACTGTTGAGCAGTTAAGCCCACAATCTTCCAATTTTCCTGCAAGGATATAATGGGATACTAGATCAAAGGCCTTTTGGAAGTCTAGGTATATGATGTCGACCACCTCTCCCTTGTCTAGGTGGCAAGATATCTGGTTGTAGAAGGAGATGAAATTGGTAAGACAAGACCTGCCCACGACAAAGCTGTGCTGGCTGTCATTCAGAATCCTACCCCCTGTGAGCATATCACACATAGACTCCTTGATGAGTTTTTCTAGAATTTTCCCTGGGAAAGAAGTTAGGCAGATTGGTCTGTAGTTGCCCGGGTGCTCCCCCTTCCCCTTGAAGATGGGCATAATATTGGCCCTCTTCCAATCCTCGTGGATCTCCCCTGAGCACCACTAGTTTTGAAGTTTCACCAGGGGTCCCACAATGACTTTGACCAGCTCCTTCAGTACTCTCAGGTGGAGTTCATCCAGTCCTGCTGGCTTCCTGCTGACTTCTCAATGTGTAGCTTTTCTAGTTGGTCATGTACCAGCTCAGTGTCAACAGTAGGAAGGTGGTCATTCCCACCAGGCCCCTTTGAGCCTTATCTAGCATGTTTTTCACCTTGGTCTCCTGAAATACCGAAGCGAAGTGGGCATTCAGAAGTTCAGTTTTTTTCCTGAGTGTTACCAGCTGTCCTGAGGTGTTAAGCAGGTGTCCCACGTTTCCATTTGTTTTCCTTCTGCTCCCTACATACCTAAAGAAGGACTCCTGATTGTCCTTGATTCCTGTTGCAGACTTAAATTCAGTCACCACAATTGACTGAGCGGTTCTGGTCTATGATGCTGAGAAAATCTCAGTGTTATTATTTTACCAAATTTGTAAATATTATAGTTCAATATTTGCACATGTGCCTATGTGCACAATTTTTTATTACTGTATATATGCCAGTGTCTAAGTCTATGTTCTATATATAGTTTGGCACACCAGAGTTGTGAGACAAAGGCTTTTTCATAGTGCTTTTAGCATAATAAAGGAAATATGCATTGAAAGAAAAGAGCCAGTGCCACTGGGTAGGACCCTAGCAAAGGACTGGTACAGAGCATACTGGAGAACAGGATAGGTTTCTTCCCTTCCCATTTTCCAGCCTCAGGAAAGGGGAAGTTAATTATAATGTAAATACAGCTGGCCACATGTTTTTAAGCCACTTGCTTTATGTGACTCCTTAACCCTCCTTCCTTGTTGTGGTAGTGCATGTATATATTTAGGATGCTATGAGTCTTAGATATATTTAGGATGCTATGAGTCTGAGTGACTGCCTAATTTGGGGATCAGGAAGGAATTTCTTGTGTTAAGGCCAAAAAATGACAAGCACGTGTTGAGTTTTGGGTTTGTTGTTTGTTTTTAACCTTCCTCATACTGTTATGGAAACACAAAGGGCGTGTCCCGATGAGCGTGGTCATGTGGTATGTGGTGCTGCCACATACTGCACAGTCCTCTATTGTCCATACTGCCCAAGTGTGCGCTGCTCCGCTTTTTTTTTCTACCTTTTTTTTGACCCCTGGATATCCAGGAGTCGAAAAAACAAGCAGGAAAAAACAAGAATGAAGCAGCACATGCTTGGGCAGCACGCACTGCTGAAAAGCAGAACAGGCTGCCCAGAGTTGCACTGCGGCTGCTGGCTAGACTCCACCCAGCAGGATCGCTATGGCTGCAGCCCCAGGAGGCCCCCCCAGGACCCCAGGTAAGGCTGCAGGAGCCAGCACAGTGCTGGTCCCAGCCTCCCCTACTGCCCCTGGGGTAACTTGCCATGAGTTAAAGCGCACATGGCATGAGCATTCCCCAGGGACAAGTAGCTATGGTACAAGGTGCACTGGTGCTACTCGTCCCCAGGGAACCAAACATCCATGACCATCTGGACGTGCCCAAATAGATTAATAGATGTAGGAATTAGAATATTACCACTCAGCATTTTATGGGAATGTTTAATTTGTTATCAGCTGGTGGCCAGTGACGAACACATGCAAAATGCAAGGGCTCAGTCCCAGAAATAAAGGGGACTTCAGATTTCACTAGCGCATCTGGTACCTGTGGGCAGAAAGAGACCTAAAGATTTTGCAACACAAGGAACATTTTGGTACTCTCTGTTCTCCTCACAGTGGGGATGTTAGTAAAGCTCAAAGATGGACTAAACCCTGAAGGTAAGGGGAGGAAAGCATAAAAGGTTATATGGTAGGAACCCTAAAACACTTTTACTGGACTCACTTGAAGAGCTCCTAGTACATTAACTTAATAAAGCTGTAACCTCCTGTTGAAAACCTTTTCCTGTTTCTCTCTGCCACCTGTCTGTTGAGTTCAATGCAGTTATATTTAAACATTTATCAGGATGTAGGTGATATTTTAAGAGAATTAGGAGAGTTTGAGAAAATAGAATGCAACATTTGAGATGGTAATTTAAACATTCCTTCTTCGGTCACGATTTTTCATACATAATTATTTTACATCACATTTTTCAAAATTGCATCACATTATGAGACAAAGAATTCCCCTGGGTAAGATGTATCAAAAATAACAAAGATATATTTAAAAAATATATATAATCATATATTTGATCTACAGATTTACGGATGTCATCAGAAACAAAGGAAAAAAGCATATTTAATTAAACAAATTTTAACTCTGGGTGTTAGGAGGGATATAATTCTTTTGTGAGATAATATACTGTATACATTGTATAGTACAATATATGGCAAAAAAATTACCATTAAAATATACATCTTGAAGTGTACATACTATTGATGGGCACTGACAGATGTGAAAAAAAGCACTACCAAAAGAAGCAGCATGTTAGTATGATCCAGATCCGTAGTGTCTGTATAGATCGGGTGCTTCAGTGGGACTTTTTGCACTTTTATCTCAAGCTGGTTCAATCAGCTATTAGATAAAAGCATCATAAAAGCCCTACCAAAGTGCCAAATCTATACAGAAGTTTGGTAAGCTGGGTCCAACTAATGTGATGCCTCTTCTGGGCATGTGCTGCACTTGCGTGGGGGTGCACCAAGCTGCTCTGTTTTGTTTTTTCATTTGGTAAACAGCTAATATGTCTAGAAATCATAGAAATCATAGAATCGAAGGCCTGGAAGGGACCTTCAAGATCATCAAGTCCATTCCTCTGCCATGGGCAGGAAGTTACTGGGCTCAAACTAGCTGAACGAGGAGCTTATTCAGCCTCATTTTGAACACCTCCACAGATGGCGAATGCGCCACCTCTGCTGGGAATGGGTTCCAGATTCTAGTAGCCCTTACAGAAAATAAGTTTTTTCCTATATCCAGCCTAAATTTTCTATTAGCTTTTGCCAATTGGTCCTTATCCTCCCTTGAGGTGTCTTCCTAAAGAATTGCTCCCTTAGATCTTGGTGCTCACCCCTAACGTATTTGTAGGTGGCTATCAAATAACCTCTCAGTCTTCTCTTATACTCTTAATGTGCAAGGAAATATATCCTAATGCAGGATTTGGATTGGTGTTTTAATCTGAACAAGTATAGAAGGTGAATGCATAGTACTTACAGTACCTATGGAAACCACCACAAACTAAACTTTTCCTCACAAGGCCCAGAGCTTGCATCTTATGACAGACTCACACTTAGGGAGGGACAGAGAAAGTTTTACCTATGTTTACTTTTATATAGTGTAGAGTTGTCAAACATATGGCCTGTGAACTCAGCCCATTGAGCTTCTATTTCTGGCCCGCTGGGCTACTGGCAGGCACCAGAAGTTCTGGGGGCATAGGACATTTTTCATTTAGCTCTAGTGCTCAGACAGTATTCTTGCAATAATGAAGCCCCTGGGAGATGGTACAGGTATGGTATGATTAACATGTTAATTATGCCACAAATTGTAGGGTGCAACACAGGAAATGTTTTATGGTATGATGAAATGGAAAAGCAATCACACACATGTTCCACATTTGATGTGGAACATGTTTTTGTTGATGGTTTGGATTTGTAATGAGGGAGAGGGGTCTCTGGGCACCCAAATTTGATCGATCCCCTACCTCATTCTAGGGCAGAACACCCTGCATTTACCTGTCATGTCTTTGATGTAAAAATGAATTGATCTAAAAATGTGGGAGGCTGCCCATTTGTGGCCCTGACGTACACCAATCACATGGCTCTGAACTACCCCTAGACCATGTCCCATGCTTTGCAGATGGCATCCAAATCTACTAATATTCCCCCAGCCCCTCACTGGGCCACACTTGGCCTCTGTCCCACGCAGGTATTCGGTCCCTCTAGGTAGACCTTGGCCCTTTGGCCCCTCACTGAACCACTCCCCCAGCCCCTCACTGGACTGCACCCAACCTGTGTCTGGGCCACCCTCTGGCCCATGTTTCAGCCACTCTCTGACCTATGTCTGGGCTACATACTCATTCCACCTCTTCCCTGGGCCACACATCACTCCACCCCCTTACTGGGCCACACACACACACTCTGGGCTTTTTGCCCCTCATGCCTCAGGTCCCACACAGTGGACCTTGGCCCCAAGCCTTTCCCCTCTACTGGGTGACCCACAAGGCAGTGGGGGACTGAGACTTTACAGAGGCATCATCACCATTCACTGGAGTGGCACAGGTGTGGCATTTCCTGGAGACTGCCCCACCACAGGCAGCCTGCCACTCCATCCAACTCCAGCAGGATGCAATTTCAGGTCTTACCCAGGACCGACAGGAGCCTCCTCCATTCCCATAGTTCCTACCCTAACCTCCAGGTGTTATAGGAGCTGCAGTCTTCAGGCTCTGTGATGTTACTCTTATGGCTCCCCAGATGTAACTGCTGGCTGCTTCACAACCTGCCTGACGCTCTTAAAGTGGCAGGCACAAACAGTGCACTGCCTCAGTACTGCACATTAATTTGCATGTGTGGCATGTGTCAGGGACAGTACTCTCTTAGGGAGGAATAATTAATTCCCCTGAAACACTTATGTAGACAGTGACTGGGGCTGGCTTGGGCCTGAGGGTGCAAAAGTGCAGGGACTGCCTACCACCCAGACCCACACTTTAGCACCCTTGTGCCCCAGTCAGCCCCTCTGCTGCCTAACACTAGCATCCAGAACCCAGGGCTAACCCCCTGAGCCCCTTGCCAATCTGGGGCTGCCCCACCCCGGCTCTAACTGCTGCAATCCCAGGCACATGTAAAGATGCTGCGCTGGGAGCATCTGACTGACACAAACTGTGCTGGAGTTTATTCCTTCAAATTAATTGAATATGTAGATGCACTTATAGGCTGGTTTAAAAATGGCAGAACCTAGTCTAAGATTTGTGCCCCTCCCCCGGTCAAAAGGCAAACATGTTCCATTCACTACAGATCTAAACTATGCCACTTACAGAAAGCCATGTCGCTTATATCAATTCCTCCTCATGCTTTTTGAATGTCTGTACCTAGTCATAGATGCCAGGTGGGAGGAGGTGCTGGGCTCCTCCCACTTGGCAGGTTTAAACCTATGCATGGGACAGCATAGTTCACTATGTGAACTGCATAGTTCGCTGGTCCCAGGCAGGTGAAGTTGATGGCAGGTCTGTGCTGGGATTAAAAGAATCATACTCCTAACCAGAATAATTATAATATTAATAATTTGGCCTTAATTATTGAAGAGTAAGTTTTAGCTCAGTTTAAAAGTCTGATCTTGCAGAGTGTGAAATCTTCAACACTCAAAGTTTTTATATGCAGATTAGACAAACATGTATCTGTCATGGTTTAGACAGGGATGGTCCTCCTTTGAGCAGACAGACTAGGTGATCTTTTGAAGTCCCTTCTAAACTCGTGTTTTTGTAATGATGTAGTTCGAATGGAAAAGAGAAAAAGCAATAGGAAGTTAACATTCCTGGTTCAAGGTTTCTAAAAGTAGGAGCCTATAGTTAAGCTTTGTTTAATTACAATGAAACTAAAAATGAAATTAGTTAACTTTTGTGTGAATCTTCTTACATCAGTTTCAACTTGGATTAGAATATTTAGGTTGATTCCTTACTGATTTAAGCTAAATTTATATGAACTTGATATAAATTTATTTAAGGGTTTTTACTGTTTAACTACCTCAAATTAAAAATACATAGTTGGTTAAACTAGTCTAAGTATTCTGTGCATAGACCCCGTCTCAACCACTTAAATTCACATTTAGGGGCCAACATGTTTTTTCAAAAGTGACCATATCCCCTACAGGTAAAAACAAAAAAGCAAAACTGATAGAATTAGGCACATTGTTTTTATAACTATACATGCTTTGAAAAATGTAGGTACCATCATAGTGGGGGAAAATATTTTCCTATGTAGTCAAATAATTAAAAGTAAACCAAATTCCTTATCTGCTCTAACGAAATACATCCTTTCAGGGCATGTTGTGTACAGCATTGCCTCTTTTGTAATCTCTTAGGCTAGTAGGGTTTTTTGTTTCTATTTTACAATTGAGGGCTTTAGCCCTGTGGTATATTGTGCCACATTATGTTAGTTCATGATATGACTTAGGTGAGCAGGCAGAACTATCATGGCAATCACTAGTTTATTTTGTAATTTAAAAAACAACCAACCAAAACAAATAAATAAATAAAATCCCACAATGCAGCCACTACCACAGTTTCCCAGGAAGCTGAGAGAGAAGATTTCAAGGATTACAGCAAAAGAAGACTTCTTAAGGGAACAAGGATTGCAAGAGGCTAAAATTAGTTTCTTGCTTATGTGCAAAATCTATTGTTTTAATCAAACTTTCTCTTCTTTAAATGTTACGAAAACAACTTTTGTTGAATTACCTATTTAGCTGGGGTGATAACGGGCTAAACAGACATTGATTATCTTTCTAAAGTAATAAATCATTGCACGCTTCTTAGGTTTGTAATACATTTTCTTTTTTTTTTCTTTTTAATTCTTACACATCCCTAATTGTAAAAACATTCTATATATTTTAAAGTTTAAGTGCAAAGAACTCTAAATATTGAGCACTAGGAATAATGACTTACTGAGCTAATGCTTTGATTAAGCATATGCTGTACCTATGCACTGAATATATACATACACACTTTCCAAAGTACTAACAATGATGCTGCATTAAAGCATTGCAAGAACAACACCCCCCCCCCCCCCCGCCCCCTGCCCCCAAACTAAATGGGTCACCTCCTGACTAGAAGTAAGAATTTCAGGGAAAAAGTTACCTCCATTTCAGATGTAATCCCCACTTCCCCCCGCCCCCCATGCAAAGAAGTGTTCACATTGCTTCATCAGTCTTACTCTCTGATATACACACACACACACTTTTAACTCACGCTGAACAGAGCATTTGGAGCAACAAACATTGTAACTTTGGAGTCTAGTTTTTACAATGTGCCTAAAATCTGTTGCAAACTTAGGTGGCACCCTGGTTGAGAATCCCTAATTTAGCAGCGGTAGCAACTCATATTTTCAGTGGATCACACACTCACCAGTAAGTTACAGAAGTACTGATATCTCTCCATAATAGATGACTGTTCCACTTTGATAATAAGATAGTAAGAAATCATACTCCAAACCAAGTTATTTGGACAACTTCTATGTAACGAACACCACAATCAATTTAACCAGTTATTTAATATGAAAAAAGCTTTCTATGGTGTAAATTCAATCTATTTGCAATGTCAAAGGTGAGTTCTTTTCTTGAGAAAGGTAGCAATCATCCCCTCCTTGTTCCATCTTCTAATAGTCGTATACTTTTGCTTAAGGAAACATGAATAGATTCCTCAGCATTAATACATTTTCAGTACCAGTCCATATTGAAGCTTGTTGCTTTATCCAGTTGTAGTAAATAATGTTACTTGATGTATGCAGTTCTATTATCACTCATTTTTAAAATCTCTCCACAATCTTTCATGAACCTCACTTCAGGAAGTTATTTCTGGAATTTGAAATTCGTACTTAACTCAGTTTACCAACATGGAAATAAAACTTGATGTATGGTTCTAGCCATAGGAATTTAAAGGAACACTCTTATTGGTACTACTGATTTAAAAGTTTTGCTCTTTTGGAAATTGCAGAACCTGCCCCAGAACATGGAGATAAAGTCACTAATATATCTCTATATAAAATTAGGAAGAAAAGAGTTGAAAAACACTAGGAGTAGTATTCCAGTACTGTTGTTCATCCTTATATACTTATTATTTAATTTACATATAGTTATTACCTCTGTATTAAATGAAATTATGCATAATCCTCCATTTATAACTTTTTGTATTTTAAAACATGCAAACATTTGTACACACACACACACGCACACACACACACATGGACAAGATACTGCAGTAATACCACTGCACCTTTCTAATTTGGTATGACAATTTGTCTGTACTACATAATTTCAAAATCCATCCTAATCCCATCCCATATCATTTACAGACACATTCCTCTGTGGTTTAGAACAATATTTCTGGCATCATTGAAAAGTCAACAATCCAGGTTTCTGCTCCACAACATTCTTCTTAATGGGTTACAGAAACAATACAGCACAATAAATTAATTATGAGAAGTTACTTCTGGGAGTATAACCCAAAGTTTTCTAAATAACTCCATTAGCTGGAGCCAGCAATGTGTCTTTGTAATGTTCAATTAATGCAGACTTCCTTTCATTCTGTATCCTGTACTCCTTAAGTATAATTGATAACCACCACATTTCTTTGTTTGGGTTCATAGGTTCATATCTTGACACACACCTTTGCAATTTCTTCCACTTTTTTCAGAACCTTCAAGTTTTCCTGGATGTGTATATTGCAACACAGAACTAAGAGTATAAGGTTAGGGACAGACATTAAAAAAGCCTGAGCCTGAAATTATTCAATCATTGCAGGTTTGTCTAACCTGGCTAGGTTGAACTGGTTTGTAACTGGACAAACATTCTCTCTGGACTGAGGAAATTCAGGTACATGCCTGTAGTGGCTCAGGCTAGAAGCTGGAGGGTACTAGAGCAGCTGTCCCTTCCTTTCTACAGCACTGAGCTGAGGGGGAGGAGGGTGGCCAGGCCCCAGCAGGAAGCTCTGACTAGGGAGGGGTGTAAACCCCCAACCTGCCTGTATCATCCCAGGCTTTTCCCCACTGGCTGCTCAAGGGACGGGGAGTGTTGCCTGCTAGCACTCTGAGGCAAGGGGAGGTGTGCAGTGCATGCATCTATTGATGATACTGAGCTTTTCAATATCCCTCTCCCTGCTTCTTTATACTGTCTGCAGCAAACTGACAGGCAAGCAAGCCAGCAGGGGAATGATAAGTGTTTATCACCTCATTAGCAAAGCAATAGCCTCTCTCCATTAATTCAAACTCTTCTTAAACAGCTTAACAGCTGACCTGTTGATTAGCTCCAAAAAGCCCTAAGCATTCACTGTTCTGCCTGCCTGTCCCAGTGAAATTGGAGCCATGCACACACAGCCACTTCTCAGCATTAGCTAACATACCACGTGCCTAGGGTCCATGGGGCTGGGGTCCATGCTGTGAGATATAGGAGGGAGGGGGGATCCTTGCTTGTCCAGGGGGTTGGGCAGGGGGAACCCAGACAGACCCTGCAGTACCTGCAGTCTCTGCTGGAGCTCCAGCCAGGGAGCAGAAGGAAGGGGCCAGCCCTGCTGTGGAGCAGAGAGCCCCACCCAGCCCAGATAGCATGCTGGGATGCTCAGGGAGTCTGGTTATCTTAAACCAGCAAGGGGTCTGAGACAGACATTGCATAAACCAGTATGAGCCCAATCAGTTGAGTCTGATACTACATTCAACCAGGTTTATCTCAAACCAGTTTCAGCCATTTTCAAACTAGTTTATGTGCACTGAACATCTGTTCTGTTGCAGGTTTAAACCAGCTTCTGATCACTTAAACCAGTTTATGTATAATGTCTATCCCTAGTCTAAAGGGCTTATGGCTACACAAATACTCAATCGTTTAAAACTACTGCAGTTTAGTGTAGTACCCTGGAGTACTGTCAACAGTCTTTCACAAGTAGATGCCATCATTCAGTCTCAGATGTCAATTAGTTCTTAGGTCATCTCCTAAATACTGGATGCTTAACTGTGGAGCTTCAGTCCCATGCATGATCTTATGCTTGGTTTATCTATGGGCTCCTGGGTAGAAAAAAACATTGATCCATGTTCTTTGTTTGAAGTTATTTTGTCATGCAAGAAACAGATTAAATTTATTATGTTATATATACAATATTCATATTTATGCCTGTGCACAGTAGTGTAGTTTTGCTAAGAAGCTAGACAATGGATTTGTATAGGATGGCTTGGATAGGAATAATCCTGCCTCAGGCAGAGGATTGGACAATATTAGGCGTGCTCAACCTCCAACACTGGGGCTCCCCATGGGTCCGGAAATTTGTCAGCAGGGGAGCGGTGGCTATTAATACAATGACCCTACCCCCTGCCAAATCTCCAGATCCCTGCACAGCCAGTTGGATCCCTGCACAGCTATGCCCTCTTCCCATGCAGGACCGGGTCACACCCCACGCTTTTGAATTGGGGTCGGGTCATGCCCTTCCCTCCTTCTAGACCCAGGTTGTGGCCTGGCCATGTCCCTCTCCCCTCTTCCACAGGGCCAGGTCATGCCCCTTCCCTTCCTTGGAACTGTACCATGCCCCTTTTTGCTCATGGGGTTGAGTTGGGGCCAGATCAAGCCCCTTTCCCCTGCAAGGCTGCACTGGGGCTGGCCTGCTCCCCCTCCTCCCCACCCCTCTGCACAACCAGATGGTGCCTGCCATTTCCACTAGGGTGCCAGATCAGGACCACTGGCTGGATTCAGCCTACAGATGAACCAGGCACTGCCAATCTGGCCTGATGGGCAAAACGGTTAGGCACCAGTGAACTAGGTGATCTACAGAGGTCCCTTCCAGCCCTACTAAGCATTGACTCTATAAGAAAAGGGTCCCATTTACTCCATAGAAATTTCACAGGGGCACCTCAGTTCCACCAGCACAGGGTACTTTGCAGGATTAGGACCTAAAATGGCAGGTGAAAAAGGTCTTTATTTCTATGTATACAGTTGGGCTCTACATGGAGTTTAGCATCTGCCTACATGTGTTGGAAGATAAGGGAATGAGCATTTTATGTTCTTGTTGGATAAGCCTGATTTTCCATTTTATACCATCATGTTCTTATCATTCTATATGCACTTAAAATAAAGTGACCTTTAATAATTAACAGTAATTTGCCACTAAACTAAAGTAGCACCTACATTAACTCAACTGGAATTAATGCAATCTCTCTCACTTAACCTAGACCTTTTCCTGCCAACACTACAATAAGACTAGAGTTTCAATAACAAGCATAATTATATAACTACAACAAAGTAAAGTTTGATTCTTAGTATAAGTAGGCAAATATAATAGGAATTCTTCTAAAGTGATTAAGATATACCAAGAATTGCACAAAAGTGCATTGTTATGTGCAATTCAAAAACTGTTGGCAAGATCTGTTTAGTTTCTTGGTTTAGTGTGGTCTATATGAGAACGTATGGGGACCGAAGCAAAAGCGAACAGTCACTTCTCCTTCCCTTTGTGGGTATTTAATTCCCCGCAAAAGTTTTATTTAACTTTTAATAATACAATCTGTTTAGCAAATACTTTTATTACGCTTGAATTTACCTATGTTTTACATTCTATTTTGGTTCAATTACTGCATGTCCTGCTGTCATTCTTTATACTTCTCAGTGGTTTCTAATTACATCCATACACCTCTAGTTATTTTCTTGTTTCATGTCAAGCCCAACTACAGTACAGCCCCATTTTACACGTATTCAACTTACCTAAGTCTTGCGTTTATGCGAGTTAATATTAGCATCCATGCAGAAAAATACACCTCGAGATGCGCATTATTCACGTATAAATGCAAGATGCGAGATGCGCAGACCAAGTCAAATGGAGTCACGTACAGCTTGGGTTCCCAAGCAGGATTCTGGATTCAGCCTCAGTGTCACCATTGTGTTCAAGATGAGTGCTTCTAGTACTGATTCTACAAGTGCTTCTGCCTCTACAAGGAAAAGGAAAGCTATAACTTTGGAAGAAAAACTTGAAGTTGTGAAGAGATATGAAATAGGTGAGAAGACAAAGGAAATCAGATGTGCTACAGGGCTGAGTAAGTCAACTCTCCGTACAATTAGGGACAATGCGGAGAAAATTAAGGAGTCCTGCAAGAGTGCTACATGTTTATCTACTGCCCGTGTTTCTTTAACAAGGTCAGCCATTATGGGGAAAATGGAACACATGTTGACAACATGGATTGAGTACCAGAATCAAGAATACGTGCCGCTTTTGACCCAGGTGATTCAAGCAAAAGCATGAAGCATTTATGAAGTGTTAAAGCATGATGATCCTGAAGCCAAGCCATTTAATGCAAGTGCCAGATGGTTTGATAGATTTAAAGCATGCCATGGATTTCATAATCTGAAACTGATGGGCAAATCAGCAGCTGCTGATAAAAGTGCTGCAAATACATTTCCTTCAATGCTACAGGCCGTCATTGAGGAGGGAAGCTACGATATGAGGCAAGTTTTCAAATTAGACGAAACTGGACTCTTCTGGAAACGGATGCCAAGTCGCATGTTTATCTCAGTTGAGGAGAGAACCACCCCAGGGTTCAAGGCCACAAATGATCACTGCACACTGCTGCTCAGAGTGGATGCAGCTAGCGACTTCAAGCTCAAACCATTGATGGTTTACCACGCCAAAAACCCTTGGGTACTTAAAGGTATGCAAAGAGGAACCTGTCTGTTTACTGGAGAGCCAACTGGAAAGGATGAGTTACTGGATCAATGTTTGAAGATTATTTTTCCAGTCTGCTGCCTTTGGAATTGAGAGCTTATTGTGACAGGCACAATCTGCCTTTCAAAATTCAATTGCTTCTTGTTAATGCTCCAGGACACCCCCCAAGCCTTGGCAACCTCAGTGAGAACATTATGGTGCTGTTCTTGCCACTGAACACAACGTTGCTCATCCAGCCCATGGATCAGGGCATTATTTGAGCTTTCAAGTGCTATTATCTATGGAGGACCTTCAAGAAGCTTATCAATAAGACAGAGTCAAAAGAAAAGTCAAACGTCAGAGAATTTTGGAAGGCATTTAACATCAAGATGGCCATAGACCTCATTGGAGATGCCTGAATGATGTTACACAGCAGTGCCTTAATGGTGTCTGGAAAAACATCTGGCCTGCAGTTGTGAATGATTTCTGAGGCTTTGCTGCTGATGAATTTATCAGTGATGCAAGGCATGAGATTGTTGAGATGGCTAAGAGTGTGGGCTTTGAGCTGGTTGACAAGGAAAACATGGCTAAGCTGCTCCTCCCATAGGGAGGAACTCTCAAATGAGAATCTTCTTGAGCTGGATAGGGAGTGCCAAGAAGAGGAAGAGCCCGTGGAAGAAAATGAAAGGCCCTCCCCCAAGTTCTCATGATGAAAGGCATGGCTGATACATTCAAACTTTTGGATGGCTACTGAGCCTTCTTTGATGAAAATGACCCCAATCATGAAAGAAGTGCTAAGGTTGCCAGGCTGATGATGGAAGCCAATGCCTGCTACATGGAGCTTTACAGGGAGAAGCAGCACTGCTCAGTGCAGTCTTCCTTGGACAAGTTCTTCAGGAAGCGGGACAGTACTGAACTATACTATACATTTCTTTGGTAGCTATTTCAAGCTAACAGTTCTCATTGTTTCAAAAATGTACCTGGGGCTGAATGATCTGATCCTGCAGTCTGAGACAGATTCTCAGGAAGTGTAAATTAGCATATTTCCACTGACTGTAAACAGGGATGCTCCAATTCCCATCATCATTTGAATACCAAAAAAACCTCATTATTTTTATGAGTGTCATGAATTCCTAAGGTCTACAGAATCAGGTTGTTCCTGTGAAAAGTGTATGCTGTGCACAGCAGTAATTAGTTCTGGATATTGCTGGGAAGCCATAGCTATTTTGTCAACAAGTAAAGAAAAAAAGAAAAGTTTTTGGTCAACCACAAAACCCTTGTTTAATTAGTTTTCATTGATACAGATCCTTCTGTCAATATACTGGTGTAAATCTAGAACCCTGCTGAAATTAACAGTGTTACTTTAGATGCACACAAAAAAAAGGAAAGAATTTATTGTCCAACTTAATTAATGGATGTGAATTTCAATTCACCTAAAATAGTATAACTCCACTGAAGTCAGGAATTTGATGCATGTGAAATAAGAATAATGGATTTTAAGGAAGGCTATTTTGACTACTACCTAAAATAAGCCAGAAGACAGGTCACTAATTCCTGTGTCAAGTCCAATAGTTCTGGCTGAGATACAAAATATTCAGATAGAGCTCATATGAAATTATTTGTTAGGGCTGTGCAAAGCTTTGGGTGGTGATTCAGTTTGGAGGAGGTTCGGTCCGATTTGGTGGCCGAATCTCCAAATCCAAATCGAATTAGGGGACCAATGTAAAGGTCCAAATTGATTCAAAGCTCTCCAAATCTTCAGAAAAGATTCGGAGAGCTTTGATGATTTGGGCAGTCCCCAGTGGCTGTAGCAGGGAGCTGCAGCCAGAGTCCAAGATGGTAAGTACTAGGGGTGGGGAAGTGGGGCTGGGGAAGCGGGGAAGGGACCATGGGGGGAGGGCTGTCAGCCCCCCTGACCCACCCACTCCCCCAGCTCCCCCAACTCCCACCCGCTCCTCCAGCCCCCTGCTCCATGGCTACCCCAACTGCCACAGCTCCCAGTGCTTTAACAGAAAGACCCAGTGCTCACCAGGTGCTGCCAGGTGCAGGGGAACAATCCCTGCTGCCTCCAACTGCATGGGGGGGGGTTCTGCATAAGCCCCCTGACCCCACTTCCATCCCCCAGCTCCCACACAGGTGCCCCACATGGGCCAGCTCCAGCCCTTTAAGAAAAAAAACCCCGAGAAAAGCCCCAGGACTCACCACCCCTGCAGCAGCCTCAGGGCTTCTGGGGCTTGTGCAGAGCCCCCCACATGGGATTGCCCCCCGCCAGAAGGAGCGGTGAATCACGAGTTTTTTTTTTCTTAAAGGGCCAGAGCTGGCCCAGGCAGGACACCCGTGGTGGGTGGGGCTGGGGCAGCAAGGGGGGTCAGGGGGCTCATGCAGAGGCCCCCATGCACTGTGGGGCAGTGGGGGGCAGCAGGGGTCGCCCCCCTCACCCAGCAGCACCTGGTGAGCCAGGGCTTTTTATATTCCAAAGAGCTGGGGTGGGCGGGGCAGCCATTGCCTGACTGGGAGAGGGTGGGGGAAGGACCTGGCCTGGTTAATTCAGAGATTCGGCGATTCGGCAGCAGCCAAATCTTCTAATCAGATTTGGCCGAATTGAATCGGGACAGCGATTTGAATCACCAAATTGAATCACTGTCCCCAGAATTGGCCGAATGCAAAGCGAATATTAGCCATTTCAAACAGGCTTATTATTTGTCAAGAGCCATTTGACAAAAAAGAAAGAAGATGTCCGTGGAAAGTAAAAAGTTTAGAAAAGCAAGTGCCTTTTGACAAAATTTTATATAAAAACCAAATGTTATGGCTCACTACCACTTTTAAATAGGATTTTTTAAATCCCAGAATACAACTATTTCCTGTAGAAAGCACAATATTAGTCACAGTAAATTGAACAAATAATATTAAATAATTTGACTGACTCCAAATTATTTTTTAGGAATTTTATTGCACAGGAAATTTTTAAAAATCGGTTTTCCTTCCAATGTTGAATGAAAAAAAAGAAGAAAAACAATGGAGTTCCCCTCAGAATGGTTCCTGCCCTATTTTCTATACAACTGCCTCCAATCAACACACAATGATTTATGTTACAAACCTGAAAAAGGCTGAGAATGCTTTATCTTAATGCGGATAGCTTAATCTCAGAGCAACTGCCAGTTGAACTGGATGTGAATAGTGCATTGAATCTGGCCAAGTGAGACATAGAGGGTCTTGATTATGATAGATTTATCTTCACAGACTGAATCACCACAGTTCACTGTCACAATAAATTACCATTTCACCGCTTCAAATCTATGAGTCAGCCAACCACACAGACTTCTGAAGCAGGTAAATGCACCCATCCTTCAGTGAGTTGCAGCTCTCTCCACTATCCACAGATTCTCGGTGAACTCAGACTCCATTAGTGTACACAGAGATCAGTCCCAAGAGGAGTTCATTAAAGGATCCAGGCCAAAGTGCTCAATAGTAAACAGACCAGATGAAGATGATAAAATGCTGGACTTGGAAAGTGTGCAACAAAATGCTGGATGTTACTTTGGTATTTTTCTGACTACATATTTATTTATTCCTACCTATATTTTTAGATCAGACTCAGCCCTGATCCCATTCAAGTTAGTGGCAAAACTCCCACTGACTTCCATGAAAGCTGAATAGAGCCCATAGTAGAAAGCAAACATGACCCATTTTTAGCAACTCCCTTAAGTAACACTGTGCACTGCATAAAGTAGCATGAACAAGCACAGAAAGCACAAGGGAATGATGAAGCCTGAACCACACATTGTGCAGGCAAAGCTTCATTGTGTCTGTGATCACTTATCAGTCTTTGTGAAATCCAATTAAGAATTTTGCTATGCACTGGAGCTGCTTTTCAGAGAAACAGCCCATAAGGATCTGCACCATACAAATACTGAAAATGCATTCACTGGACAAAGCATATATTTTCATATATTCATTTATTTCAATAGTTATGGTACTGTAGAACATGTTAAAATATGTTTATTGTATACCAATAAGACTTGCCTTCACATACAATCATTTTAACCAATATTAATTCAGTTTAACACACCCAGTGAAGTTCATGTGTTCTTTCCAAGAACTGATTTTTTTTTCACTAAGCATAGTATTAATTAGTTTAGATTCTATTTCGAATCATTTGACATTATTCTTATTTGGTTAGATTTATGACAGTTACCATAAGCAAGAAGCAACAAAAAAGGAGTAAAATTACCATGGATTAGCTCTCATTCACTACAAACTAGAAGCATGCAAACAGACTAGAAGCATGCAAACAGGCAACAATCACAGAGTGACTATAAGTGATGATGCTGCGGCCTCCTTTATCTGGTGGCAAATAGTTTGCATGTTCATGCCTTAGAGTGTGCAAGCGCATTCTAAGATTCAGTATAGATATTCAAAAGCCTGAGGAGGAAGCATCTAAGTGTCATGCTTTACTCCAAGCAGCCTAGGTTAGGTCAAGAGCAAACAGAACACATGTTCACCCTTGCAAGTGTGGGGGTGGGGGTATGACAGCTGCCTGCACTGACAGAGGCCAGCAGGCTGGGGGCATTTTCATATAGCTACAATTGGGCCACCCCTGATTAGCCAGCGTGACCCCTCTCTGTCACGCAGCAGCTGCTAGGCAAGGAGGTGGTCTTCCCAGCTGTGCTGGATCAGGGCTGGGGCTGCTGTGGATAGGGTCACATGGCAGGGGTCTCTGTTCCTTCTTCCTTGCTGCGCAGTGCCACTGGCAGGCACAAGCAAAAGCTGCAGCTGGTTGCCACTTGGCTATTGGGGGGGCTGGGCAGTGGCAGTGGGGGAGCAGAAGCTCCCACGACATGTTTCCCCCCAACCTATGCTGGCTTAGGCTGGGTGTGGGGGAGGCCAGGGCCTGTATGGTGGGGGTTTCTGCCCCTTCCCCTTGCTGCTGCCTAGCCCTGCTGATAGCTGCACAGCTCCCAGCCATGGCTATTTCTGTGCCTGTCAGTGGGTCTGGGCAGCAGCAGGAGAAAGGAGAGGAATAGAAGCCTCTGCCACATGGGCTCCCCTCTAGCTGTGCTGGCTTGAACCACGGGGACTGGAGCCAGGCCCACATGGTGGGGGAACAGCCATGTAGCTCCCAGTGCTGCTCCTGCCTGTGCCTGTCAATGGGACCAGACAGCGGCAGAGGGTGGAGCAGAAGCCCATTACATTGGCCCAGTCCCCGGCCCTCTATCCCCAGGCACATGCCAGAATTGGTGGGGGTAGGGGCCACATGGTAGGGGCTTGTGCTCCCCCACCCAATTCCCCCACCACTGTCCAGCCCTGCTGCTAGCCAGGCGGCTCCCAGCTGCACCTGTCAGCAGAGACAGGCAATGACAGAGAGAGAGGAGGAAGAAGAAACCACCTCCACACAGGCCACCCCTAGCTGTGCTGGCTCAGCCTTGGGGGTGGAGGGGTTTGGGACACACTCGGTGGGGATTTCTGCTCTCTCCCCTGCCACTGCCTGGTCATGCAGGCAGAAGCAGAGCTGGGGAGAGAAGCTTTTCTGGCTCATCTCTATGACAGCTCAGAGGCAGAGTTGGCCAAGTACTCAGCCAAGGCTAGTAGGGCTAGGGAGGATTAGCAGGGATCCTGAGAGCAGCCTGGGATGCTGGTGGACTGCTACGTAACTTAGGTGAGAGGGGATCTGGTATAGAATTTCTATAAACCAGTCTAACCTAAATTGCTTGCATGTGATACTACGTCCATCCAGGTCTATCTTATACTGGTTCCACCATTATTAAACCTGTCTATGTTCCCTGAACTTCTGTTCTGTTATAGGTTTAGACTGGTTTCTGATCACTTATACCAGTTTAAGTGGAATGTCTGTACCTGGCCTAAGTGACTGGGTTTGAAAGTCATACCTCTAAATTAAATTTGTGCCACTTTCTCCTGCAAGTTAGGCATTCTAGACCATATAAACAGACAGTGTCATTTTCTCTATTGTTTTACACCTTGTGCTGTTCTTTATACCTGGGCAAAGTGTGCTTAACCAAATCAGAATGATAGTGTTGCAGTCACTTAGCACACCTATTGCATCACACAGGTGTGCATGACTACAAGAGGGTGCAAGGCAGCAGAGAATTCAACTCGCACTGGGTTACAACACAAGTTTACTTTGTTCCTGGCACTTGCTGCTACTAGCAACACAAGTATCATCAAAGGCTAGAGCTCAGTTTAAGCTTTATTTTGAGCTTAACTGGTCCTCACACATTCCCTAAGAGTGATAAGTTCCCAACCAGAAAAGAAGAAAACAGCCTCCCAACTGTCTTTTATCTTGGGTTGGCACAAACAGATCCCAACTGCCAGCTTGTTTTGAGAAATAACTCTATTCTTTAAATACCTAACGCTAGGTTAATCAGTAAGAGAGACTCACATTTATTTGCAAATTCCTATAATCTGTCATCTATGTTAGTTGTTGTTAATATAAAGCCCATAGCACATATCTTAGTCCCATCTAAAGCCAAAGAGCTATTTTAAGCAAAACACTAGCTAAGTTGTACTAAATTTACAAGGACCCCCAACATGTTATGAACCACTATTCACATACTGCCGAGGGAGCAATGAGCCAGCACTCAGTGCACGTTCTGTTCCTTGGCTAGCTGTGAAAATTTTGTCAGACTTCTTGTTTGTTTAGTTCTGACTGGATCCATCTCAAAGTAGTTTAAGAACTTGCTGCATATTAGAAAAAATTACTTTGTAGCTGATGAACTGAAACCATAATAAATTAAAGTGTTCCTCTGCAAGTGAAGCCTAAAAATTCTCACTCTGCGCATTTAGTTTTGACAGCATGTTTTTAGTGGTGCTATTTTGTATTGTTAGCAGTGGTGCAAAAGCTACACATGGCCAACAGATAAGTGTTTTCCCTCTTGGCTTTAAAACAAACAGTTCTGTCTTTCTTACAATTAAGATGGTAGGAAGCATTTATATAGTTCTGATGTCCTTGGTTATGTGCATTATTGCTTAATTAAGAGCATTAATTGCAGTGAAATTACTCCCCTAGTGAAAAGAAAACAGAACTCTAAAATATGTTAAATCTATTAATTGAATACCTCTCAGCAGAAAGAAAAGACAAGACAGGGACTGTTGTGAAAATCCATCTGTAAAACAGATTTCTAGGTGCTGGATTTGTATTAGCAGTCTGTGGAAATGTGCTACATTGCAAGGTTGTCTTTGATGTTGGAAGAGGTCAGCCCAATACCTTAAATGGAATGAATCATTCCCTGCTGTAATCAGAATGCTGCAGCTGCCTTTAATGTTCCCAGGTGAACCAACTTGTATCATGAACTCTCAGCATCCACAACAAATCATGTGCAGTGGGATACATCAGACATTAAATCTCAGGGCACCAACCGATGCTTAGTCTCATCAATGAGAAAGTGGGCTATGCCCATTAGCTGAAGACAAGCTGCAAGGACATAAACATTTTACAACTGTAATAAAAAGAAACAAGTTAGGGGAAAGCAGAAGTCCCACAGAAAGCCACCCCTACAATTACAATACTGCTTATTGTTTAAGAGTCATTTTATTACATTTACAATCACCCTAGGTTTTAGAAAAATAACCTTTGGAAATTACCTTTCTTTAACCTAGATAAAAACTGGCATTTGCATCTTGAATATTTTCTTTAGACTTTTATACTTTTCCACCTCTGTGCAATGACCATACTTAAAGCACATATAAATCTACTACTTTTCAGAGGCAAAAAACAAGAGACAAGACTCATCAGACAGGTAGTCATCCTCTCCCTAAGGTATCTCCTTAGAAAAGAGAGTTGGGCCTTGCACTATGCCCTGGAAGCCTGTAAACTTATTAACAAGCAGGCCACCTGTAAAACAGAATTTCAGTCAAAAGTGCCCTTGAGACTACCTGACCCTTTCACACTTAAATCTAAGGGTTGTTAATTCAAATGTTTAAACTGACCATAATCATTGTGGCTGGGAGAACAAGGGTTCTGTAGTCCAATCTATACAAGGCTTTATAGGCAAAAATTGAATACCCTTTTTCTTTAAAGAGGACTCATTTAATACATTGCATGTAAAATTTATTCAGAACCCTTTTTTGATATATAATGCAGACTCCTATGCTCCTGAAAGCACACATCCACATTAAGCTGTTATATTTAAAGACCTTCCTGAACCAAGCTTGCTGCCTCCCCTCTTAAAAAATGTATTATTCCTGTTTGGTACTCAAAGTCCCACATTACAATTTCCTTGTCTAATATTAGCACAGCCTTGCATTTCTGGTGACTAATCAGCTTCTCACTTTGTGAAGCCCACTGTATAATTTATTAAGAAAAAAACCTGTGCATATTTAATAACTAGCTGATTCACATGGTATATAAGGTTTTAAAGCAGATGCCATAATCAATCATTAGTACCCCAAATGCTTTGTGAGAATGTACATTTAAAAATAATGCAATCAAAGAGTTTAAAACTGTTCTATTCTTAAAATTACAGCAATTTATGATTTTGCAGCAATTCCATCTCATGTTAAGCCACCAAGACAACCCTTCATTTCTTGGCAATTATGTATTCATCTGCAAGTCAGTTTCCCTACCTAGAATGTACATTTTGAATTGGATCTGCAGCTCAACAGGAACTTTCCTGGTTTCTCAAGAAGTACTGTCTAAATGTACATGCAATTTTCTGTGACATTTCCTGTGGGACAATGTCTATTACATAGCAACATCTGCTAAGGAGTGTGTTGCAAATAAAGCTTTTCTATTCCTGGGGATGATTTCAGCTGCTTGTGGGAAATCTATGTGCCATCTTCACTGTCACAGTTCAATATGCAATAAAAGCCTGAAAATATGGGGGGAATACTATAAACAGGTAATCCATGCTTTGCACAATGAAAACTATGAACATGATTCTGATAGTAACATGACTGTAATTGAGGCAATTTTAAATCCTATTTCACTTCTATTCACAGAAACAAAATTCATAGCAGCTGCTGCTTTTTGAGCTCGGGTTCTGAGTGTTTTTCAGGAATTGCTCAGTACCTTGCAAAATGTAGTCTGTACATGGTACACCCTTCAACAAGGATAAACTGTTTCCTGAAGTCAACAGAACTGTGTTTCTGAAACCAGCTATGAATCTGGTTCTTGGTCTTGTGTGCATATTATACAGCACTTTGCCACAATCCTGCTAGTACAAGATTAGCCCTTAAGAATTCCTTTTTCACCTTTGTACCAGATTTACACTGGTTTAACTCCAGTGTGAGATACTTTTGATTTATATAGGAAGTGGAGAATGTGCAATGTTATTAGAAGACAAGTTTGTCTGAAACTGTTTTCCTACTTCAAACAAATGCCTTTACCCACCTGCTAAGCATTTGGAGTAGACAAGAAAAATAATCATTATTGTATGGTAGACACCTACAATGAACATCTACAGATTTTGGAACTTTTGATTGCCTGTCACAACTACATATTGTGTAAAGTGGTTAAATCCACTTACATATGGAACAGAGGAACTATTCATTTTTATTATCGTAAGAAACCATACTAAATAAATTCATGTAGCAAATAAAACCATACACTTCATAACTATATTTTTAAGCCAATGCCATTTTCTCTATAGCCATGAAAGGTGGCATTTGGAAATGTCTTTTGCGTGGTAATTTAATTATTGGAAAAATGCCTTGTGATAGAGCCGTATCCCCTTCCATTTCAGAATTTGGTGCACAAGTGAAAGATAATTGCCAATGTATGCCATAAACTTTATATAGATTAGAGCAGAGGCAGTCTCTAATGTGTCCTCCACCAGGGTTTAGACCACCACATCAAGCCCATGATTCAGTTCTCACTAGTTTCCAGTCACTTTCCAATGCCAGTTGTCAGAGAATTACTGTATTAAGCCTCAATTACAGTAAAAAGCAAAGAACACTTCTTAATTCAGTCTCTGAATTAAGAAGATATTCTCCTTTGAGAAAATACAAAAACATCTTCCAAAGGAGTCACTTATGCATTGGATCCTATGCTGGATCTCCTCCAAGTTCACTCTCTGAGACAGGTGGCAGCTGAGATAAGCGAAGTACTTGACTACTTTCAGGGTCTTTCCCTTGATAGTAATTTGAGGAGATGGGAGGGTCACATTCATGGTGTGGAGCAGGCTGATAGAGCATTTGAGTCTTCTCAATGTTGAGAGACAAGCCCAAAATTCAGTAGGCTTCTGTGAAGAGATCTAGAGTGGTCTGGAGGTTTTCATCAGTATGTGCAAGGATGGAGTTGTCATCAGCATATTGAAGGCCAAGGACAGTTGTTTTAAATACTTTTGTCTTCAAGCAAAAACATCCCAGATTGAAAAGCCCTTTATTCATTTGGTGTTCAGTGTTGATTCTGGAAGGGAGGCAGTCCTTAATGAGAACCAGAATGATGGTAAAATAAATGAAAAATAGGATTGGGTCAATGGCATATTCTTGACGACCCCAGTTCAGATGACTAATAAATCTGTCTCCACTTCACTACAAAGAACACACACAATCATCTGGTCATGGAGAAGCCTTAAGATCTTAATGTATTTTTCAGGACATCCAATCATGCCTATTGTCCCAGGGGGACAACTAGAAAGGAGCAGGATACCCCTACTGCAGCAAGGATCATGGCAGGGACAGCATGCCACAACACCAAAAAGAGAAGCCCTGAGAACATGACAAATTTACCCCTAACAGGCACAGCTGGGTCAGATGAGCTGCAAGAGGGTGGAACATGCATGTGGTTTGTCAGCTGCTTTTCTCTATGCCTGGAGCTGGCACAGCCAATGAGGTCATCCAAGAACACAGCCTGGCTGGGATAAAAGCTGGCAGCAGAGAAACAGCTGGGGAGGATGCAGGAAGGGAAGACTCAAGGCCTCCCAGCTGCTGTGGGGAAGGGCCGAAGAGAAATCTGGCGGAGAGGTCTGGGATCCATTTAAAGGGACATGTCACTCCGGACAATGAGGGAGCCAGACCGGGGGAAGACGCTGAGGGACACTGAAGGCATTGCACGCAAGACGCATGTGTGGGGAGCAGGCTGAGGCCCCTCCCTAGAGTTTCTATTATTTTATTTGCTTCCCTTTCATTTAAACCCCAGAGGCCAGGAAAAAGGCCACAGGACACATGTCAGGGACTAAGCAGGGCAGGGCTACTTGGAGACGGTTGACACCAATAGACCTGACCTCTTACAAGGGCACCTCACCAACCAAACACATGTGGCAGAGAGGAAAACCGTTATGAGCACTGAGGGCCAGAAAGAGTGAGAGAGATCAAGATAAGACATCCAAGTGTGGTTGGACTGTCCATCATTCAGCCATCCCAACAGGCTGGTGCATAGCTGGGGTGTAGGGGAGGTGGAGCCCCAGGAACACCTGCTGGTGACGCTGCCCGATGCATCTCCTCCCCTAGAAGGGAATCCCACAACTGAACATAATATCTAAGGTATGGAACGAGATCATCAGGGTATCCCTTGGGGAGAACGTGACCAGACATCGCAGCAACAGAAGCAGCCTCCATGGCAGATGCCAGGCATCCACTCTAGGGCCGCATGGGAGAGGCTTCACGAAGCCAGGCGGGTACACCTGTACTTTCCACAAGGCTTTGCCATTGATGGAGCCAAAGGCCTTATTAAGGTCAGTGAAGGCCTTATATCAGTCTTGTTCATGACACTTTTCTTGGACCTGGCAAGCAACAAAAATCATATCAATTGCCCCACAAGACGGTCTGAAACCACACTGAGATTCTGGCAAGACTTCATCAGCAAGGAGGATGCAGGCAAGGATTTTCCCTGCTGTGGAAAGGAGGGCTATACCTCAATGGTGCACACACACAGACTTACCTCCTTATTTGAAGATAGTCATGATGTTGGTGTTCCACAGGGAATTCCTCACTGTTCCAATTCAAAGAATAAATTTGTGGAGTTTCAGTGAAGCAGTACCTCACTGCCAGTAAGTATGACATCCAATCAAGTAGCTTTGTTTTTCGTGGTTTTCTTGATGGCACACTAGACTTCTTCTAGGTTGGCAAGGGATCCCCTTTTGGGTTGTTGAGGTATAGACTTGATGGTGGTATCCATCACTGATGACTCATGGTTCAGGATCACCTCAAAGTATTTTTTCCATCTAGCTTGGAAATGCTCATTGTCTTTGAGGAGCATTAAACTATCCTGTGATTACAGGAAAGAAGGACTATGGGATGCTGGACTGTAGATGGCTTTCATTGTCTAGAAGAAATTATGGATGTCATGTTTGTTAGGGAAGAGCAGAATCTCTTTGGCTTTATCATGCCACCATTGGTTTTTGATTTCTGAGATCCTCCTTTGAGTTTGGATTTGAGGAGTTGATTTGTCTCCTTCTGCTGAGGTGAGGTGTCATCTTGCCAAGCAGAATGAGCCCTTCTCTTCCAGTCAACAAGGGCTTGGATCTCAGCATTTCTCTCATCAAACCAGTCTTGGTGTCAAGTGATGGTATAGCCAATGGATGCAGCACAGGTCACATGGAGGGGGGGTTTAAACCTCTTCCAGTCTTCTTCAGTGATGTCCTAAGTTGTGGGCAAGGCAGAGCGCTTTTCATGAAGACACTGTTGAAGATCCTTGCAGACCTTCAGGTCTTGAAGAAATTTGATGCTGAAATATTTTCACATTACTTTTAGCTTTTTTTAGTGTTTCAGAGCAAGTCAGATATTCATAATGGATCTGACAAAGCAGCGATCTGTCCAGCAGATATTGGTTTCTTGCATGGGTCATGTAATATGTAATCCGTTGAATCACAAGCTCTAACAATAATATAGTTGAGGAGGTGCCAGTGCCTAGAGTGAGGGTGTCACATCTGGTCACTCTGTCTGAAGATGGTATTCATAAAGACAACATCATGCTCCATGCATTTGCTAAGGAGAAGGATACCACTGGAGTTGACTTTCATTATTTCTTCCTTCCCAATGGTGCTACTTCAAAGTTCCAGGTCATGCCCAACTTTGCTGTTGACGTCATTGAGAAAAATGATCTTGTACTCCTTGGGAGTGTTAGTTAGAACATGATCAAGATTGAAGTAGAATTGTTCTTTGACAGAAGCAGCATACTGCTGAGCTTAAGGCTGAGGGCCATAAGATGTTCATTGATACCCACAGAGAGCTCTGTAAGTTGACTAATGATCTTATTCTTCATGGCCAAACCAACACCATGAACATAGCTGTCTTGGGCCAGTTTCCCTTTCCAGAAGGTGTAGCCTCAATCCTCTTCCTTCAGCTGACCCTCATCCAGTCATCTTTTCTCACTCAAAGCTGCGATGTTGATGCTGTATCTCACTAGTTTCTTGGAGACAATGGCAGTTCTTCTTGCCAGCCATTCATTGTCTTTGTTGTCCACTAAGGTGTGAATGTTCCATGATCCTGTCTCCATCACCCTGGTCCATCACCACGGGACTTAACAAAGTAAAAATCTGGATCCAGTGGCAAGGGAGAATCATAGATGACAGGAGACCTCCATCTTGCTGCAGCCTTCTAAAGTATTTACAGTTGGTGAGATCCCTACTTATTCTTCCACCTGATCCACTGTTGAAGACTTGGGGTTGGACTGTAGTTTATCTGCAAACTCCTCTCAGGCCTGTCCACCATGGGTGGTCCTGCCAGGACAGCAAGACTCTGAATGACATAGTTCTTAGAATCACAATTATTTCTACCACTACAAGGCCTTAGTCCACAGAGAGTGGAGTGGCAACTCCCAAGATAGAATGGAATACCCAACATATTTTACACATAAAGGGAATTTCTTTCTGCTCAGTTTTAGAGGGGAAATGCACAGACACACATTCACAGAGCGAATCTCTATGCTAGAGAAAAATGTTATGACATGCTAACCCAGGCTTTTTGAAAAGAACAAATGATGAAATGCCCTTTCTGTGCATTACACCCCAGGGATCAAAATGAAGTATATCTAGTACAAAGCCAAACACAGCAAAACTTACTGTATCTCCTTTTGTCCCACGCTCCTTCCTTTTTCTATGATGGCAACTGAGAAAAGAATCGATACATGGCATTGTTTGCTTGGTCAGTGGCACCAGAAACTCTCTCTTATGCTTGCCACGATGTGTTGCTAAAGCTAATTAAGTTCAATTGCCACATTCCACAGCAGCAATTAAGATACCCCTATATCCCTGTAGTCAAAAGGCACTGACCTAGACTGAAAGAAGCCCCGAAGAACTACCACAAAGGATTGTGCTTCCATGAGTCCTATGAACTCCTTTAGTTCTTCATATAAGAATGTTAATCTGGGGTGAGAGGGACATAGCCTCACTATCCCTTCTGGGATAATATGTGCTGGCATAGAACAAATCCTGTGGCATTAGTACATGTGTCTGACGAGAAAAGATACAAAATTAAAACAAGATATTGGTTCAATTTGACTAGCCAGTCATTTTGCACTTAACTAAAAGGTAATCCTTTCTTTAATTAACTTGGCTGTATTAAAATACAGCTATCAAGAGCTTTCTGCTACAGTTCTGAAATGTCAATGTAAATGTTTAACATAAATTATAGATGTTAGTATATCTTATATACTACTTATCAATGTACTGTCAATTACATGGATGAAATCTTTGCAGCTTGGTGGGTTAACATATACTTTTGCTACTGAACATTTTTGTGATATAGGTCAACCTTCTGATTTCAGGCAGATTTTGTGTTCCAGCTGTGTCTGTGAGACAAGGTGGCTAACACACCCTGCCATGAGAACACAAAAGGGAAAGAAACAAAGAGAAACTTACAGGGCAGATCCCAGACAGGGAAGGGAAGCACGGTGAACTCAAGCAGGAGAAATGCCTCACTGGCAGCAATTAGCACTATCAGCTGGAGGGGTGGGAAAAGCAGCAAATTGCAAACTACTACGACAAACCCAGCTGATTGGAGTGCAGAATTTAAGGGATGCTGACAAGGCAGTCTGTGTCAATCCTGAAGAATTAAACCTGAGGAGAAGATGGGAGAGTGCAGGGATTCACCAGTGGAGGGGGATCGACCTCAAAACTTGAGGAAGAGTCCTGGCAGCCCACTTCCCTGCGGCGATCAGGAGACGAGGTGACAACGACATCCCAGTCAGTGAGTCTGATCTTGGATGGTGCGGTGCACCACTCCAGGAACCTAGAAGAGAAGAAAAATGAAGAAGGTATTATATTAAGTTGGGAAGGAATCTCTAGACCCAGTCCTAAGTCTAGGGTCAGATTCAAATCAGGGAGTGGCCAGCTTGGGAGCCATGGGGGGATGAATGGGGCAAGTGGCCAGCCTGAGGAAAGGACCTGTGGAACCAGGACTAGATAACCGGGGAGTTGGAGCTCCCAGAGACAAAGACTAATAATCACAAGTATAGAACATCTGGTGTGGATAGGTCAGGGTCTGGGGATGGTGGAGCCCTGTGAAGAGAAGCCAGTACCCTTAGTTAATAGCAGCCATTTTATCTCCTAGGATCATTTCAATCTTTTATCTTCCTTTTTCATCAAGTCATGGCCGGCGATCTCTAAGAGATCACTTGATCCTAGTGTGAGATGACAATGTGACTCCAGGAAAACTCAGCATCAACCCTCAGTCTGCAACAGTTCCAGGTCACTGTTGCCTCATTTCTGCCAACCATGAACTTTACAACGTTTAGAAACTAAATAATATATATTACTAGGGTGACCATTAGGGCTGTGCAAAGCTTTGGGTGGTGATTCAATTCGGATGAGATTTGGCCTGATTTGCTAGCTGAATCTCTGAATCTGAATTGAATCAGGGGACCAATTTAAAGGTCCAAATTGATTCAAAGCTCTCCAGAACTTTAGAAAAGATTTGGAGAGTTTTGATGATGTGGGCAGTCCCCAGTGGCTGCAGCAGGGAGCTGCAGCTGACTCTGAGCTGGTAAGTACTAGGCTAGGGGCAGGGGAGCAGGAGCTTGGAGAGGGGGGAGGGCACCATGGAGGGACCCCTGCCAGCCTCCACTGATCCCCCAGCCCCCTCAGTCCACCCCAAACCCCACCCACTCCCCCAGCTCAGTACTTTAAAGAAACGTCCCGATGCTCACTGGGTGCTGCCAGGCAGGGGGTTGATCCCCACTGTCCCCCACTGCCTGATGCTGCATGGGGGTACTGCATGAGCCCCACAACCCCCCCTCACTCCCCCAGCTCCCCCACAGGTGCCCCACCCAGGCCAGTTCTGGCCCTTTAAGAGAAAAAATAAACCAAGAAAAGCCCTGGGACTCACCACTTCTGGTGCAGTTGTGGGGCTTCAGAGGCTTGTGGAAGAGCCCCCTACATGGTGTGGGGCAATGGAGGGCAGTGGGGGTCACCCCTGCAGGCAGGAGCGGTGAGTCTGGGGGGTTTTAATTTTTTTTTTCTTCAAGGGCTGGAGCTGGCCTGGGGGGAACCATAGGGGGGGTGGGCAGAGAGTGAGGGGGGGTCAGGGGGATCATTCAGAGCCCCCGTGCAGTGTGAGGCAGTGGGGGGCAGCAGAGATAACCCCCAGCCTGGTAGCACCCGCTGAGTTGGGCCTTTTTTTTTTCCAAAGAGCTGGGAGCTGGGACAGCCGGGGCAGCCATTGCCGGGCTGGCAGGGATGAGCCTGGCTGATTCAGAGATTCAGCCAAATCGAATTGGGACAGTGATTCAAATCATCGAATTGAATCACTGTCCCCCAAATCGGCTGAATCCAATCTGAATACTAGCCGCTTCGTACAGGCCTAGTGACCATATGCCCCAGTTTGACTGGGACAGTCCCAGATTTCATAAGCCATCTTTGAATTTACTTCTGTACCTAATACAATTTTAGGTTCTCTCTCATATATAGACTGATGGAGTATGGGAAATACATAAACAGTGCATTCATTACATGGAGACAGAAGTAAAGGGGAAATGATTCCCATTGCCCAACAATGATTTCTTTAACTGATTAAGGCATGCTTTGTATAAAACTAGACACCATTACATTTCATTATACCGTATGGCAATAAGGCATAGTACAACATATGGAAAACCAGTCATGCAGAGAAAAACATGAAAGGAAAAAATACTGACTTTACGGTGGCACTGTGTTCAGAATCGTTTTGAATTGCCTGCTGCCGATGGCAGTATGCAAACAGTTCAGCATAGCTCTTATGTTTGATGTATTTCGTTATGTATCTGTCAAGACCCTGTTTTCTGTGGTGCTCAGATCAGGGCATTCATTGTCATGGCATTGAAGATTCTGATAAGAATGTTTTTTCCCCTCCCCCAAGGTTACAGCTGCTTTCATGCAACTGTCTTTTGCACTAAAGCACGGGAAGAAATGGTTTTCCCTTGATGCGTGGTAGTGTCTTTATAGTTCTTTAATAGAAACTGATGCCATTTTATTTTCCAGCCTTGAAAAGCAGGAATAAACAGAACAACATTGAGTCATAGTTAAGAGGCTGGGGTGGGGGGAGGAAGATAGGCAGTGGAATCTTTGAGACAGCTAAAATTGGCACTGTCTTTTCAGTCTTACAGGAAATTTAGCCTGATGGTTTGTGATAGAAACATTTGATTTCTCAAAGTGACCTGTTTTCATTTTGTCCTGGTTTTTCCTGGTATTTCACACTAGTTCAGTATTGGAATAATGTACTTGTTTAAAAGTTCCTGTTTTTTATCTTAAAGAGTAATCATATGAAAATATTGATGTCTCTGTAAAATATATATGTATTTGATCCAAAGCCAAAGTTTGCCATTTAAGTCAGGAAGGAAAATGACCTCATAACAGTGTGATAGTAAGAACTTTTACAAATGTCCTGAATGCAAAAAGTGTTATTTGTTTGGCCCAAATCACTAGAACCAGTCTTCTTTTCCTCATGTCTCTACACCACATTTGACTATTTTGTTACACATGCTTGCGCTAGGGCTGTGCGAAACAGCACTGTTTTGTTTTGACTTCCTTTTCACCATTTCAACAGGACATGGTTTTGTTTTGAGTTTCATTTACTTTCAGAAGCACAGTTTCACTTTACACAGACGAGCCTATGAACTGCACTTCATCAACCTCCTAGGTACAGAAAATTATGGACGCAATAAAGACATTCGAACTCTGACACACTACAACCTGCCGGACATCTGACTCCCCAGGTACTTCTGCATTTTTACCTGTGCTGCTACATCCCCCATGCCCAGCTACCCCAGTCTGTCCCTCACCCTCTCACACCTCTATTTCCATTTTCACTGACTAGCTTTCTTGCCTGCATTATATGTCAGCCTCTGGCTTCTTTACTATTCTTTCCACCCAGGAACAGCACACACACCAACTGCAGGTGCTTCCTCAATCTGACAAAGGGTTTTTCAAGCAGAAAGCTGACATGCAGCTCCCCTGCCCCTGGAATCAGCCCTCCAAAATTGGGGTGTGTTATTTCTCTGTGGTTCAGCTGGCAGAAGGACTGGAGTCTCACAGCCCCAACCCTTTGCAATAGCTACTGGCTGAGTACTGTAGCTTGGCAAAGTGAGCTGCTACATACAGTCTATAGTATCTTGATGAGGCATGGAAACACCACTTTATTATTTACACAAATTTGTATAAAGAGCTACTTACAGTAAAGAAGTAACAGTCTTGCTACTGCCCTTACAAAGGCCTGGGGCCTAGCACAGTTGCTGTCCTGCTGCTTCACCCAGACTGTCTCCTGGGATGCCACACTTCCTAGACACCCTTGCTAGAAACAGATGTTGTTTGTGTCATGGGATCAGCTGTGCTGGGATATGCCCCAGCATAGCTAATCCCAACTGATTGGCAGACAGGTCTGTAAACTAGGGTTATTATCCCATAGTATCAGACCCCGACCACTCCTGAGGCTTCAGGGGTCTAATCCTAAGAGACAACAGCCACAGGTACTTGGCCCCAGGGTACACATTTTTATGGGTTTCCTTCACTCGGGAGCATGAAATGCACATGCCAGAGTCCCCTGCAGGGGAATTCCTGCAAGAAGTCTAGCAGGGAAATTCTGGGACATACATGTCATACTGCAGAAAAATGGAACCTCATGAGGTTCCCCATGACATGCTTGCAGACATGTGCCATGGGGTGTAGAAGAGCCAAGGTTGGCTCTGAAAATGTGGCTTGTGAGATGCCTGGGCTCCCTATTCCACCATATTGCCAGGAGTAGGTGTTTAGATGCCCTTTGCAATCTCCTTTGCAATGACAAACTCTTAACACATTTTTTTGTGGCGGCAGATTTTGGGCTTTGTCCCAGGACACCTGAAATGACATCGGAACAGGAACTGCTCTGTCTGTCTTGGGACAGATCAGTTTGTCCCACCACAAAGAGAATATATGTTTCTACCCTCTATTTTTCTAGGAAGACTTACTCTATGACACAGTTGGCCATGACTGTGGAAAAAAATATCTTTTTTTCTATTTTGTGCCTTCCAAAAATAAGGCACCTGTTATATTTCAGGGCATGTGGTATGCAAGAAAGTATGGTACTGACATGCACACATCAGCTGATCTATTACTTAAAATATCAAGAACATGAAATAATGAATTGATCCCATAATTGAAAATTATAGTCTTGATTTAGCATTGTGAATAGCCCCTCTGAAATAAATGGGACTATAGGATTACTAATATGTAAGATTGGTACATATTTACCTGCTTTGATCAGGACCTATATGTAAAGAGTAGAGAAATAAAAAGGGAGTGCCAAAAAAAATGCAAAAAAGAGCTAGAAAAGAAAAGAAAAACCTGGGGAGGTGATGGTGGCTGAAGGATTTCAAGTTCTGTCTTTGCACCACACTCAAGTTGCAATGCATGAAGGCTAGCCACAGACTCCAGGATCTAGTACTATATGTAGGAATTACTTCATCCACTATTGAGAAATGGCCAGCACTGTTGATAAGAAGCCATTTTAAAACTGCATGTCAAGAAGAGAAAGGAAGAAATATTTATTAAACTTGAAACAATAGATGAATTTTCTAACTTGGTAGAGTATAAGTATCTGAGTTTGAATCTTAGCCAGTGCATCTGTTAGGGTTCAGAGGGAGAAATGGATTTTGAGTTGCTGCCAGATTATTTTTGGAAATATGAGTAAAGAACAGTCCAAGATTTACCTAGGTTTCTCATAGGCATCAATGTCATAGTCAATGGGTTTCCTGTGAGTGTTGAATGAGTTTTCCTTTTCTGGTATCATATAGCTATTATCTGAGCATTTATAAAGCTCATATCAGGCTTCTGACCTAACTATTACAAAGAAATAAATTAATCAACGTGGTGTATTCCTCAATTCTATGATGGGATGGTCAAGGTGAATGAACTACAAGCTCATATGAGTGCATGTGAATCTGAAAACTCAGATGGCTGTATGAAGTACAGTCTGAATTTTGCTTCCAAGGAGTGCTTCCTACTGTCTTTCTAAGGCTGGTATGCCAGCCTTTTGTGGTTGGGTTCTGGCTAACCATCTGACAACAGAGTTTGGCTTGTTTAGCTTAGCAAAACAGAAGACTGAGAGGGAATTTCCTTGCTCTCTATAAATATATCAGGAGGGTTAACACCAGACAGAGAGAAGAGCTATTTAATCTAAAATACAATGTTGGCACAAGAACAAATGGGCCTAAACTGGCCATGAATAAATTTAAAATAGAAATTAAAGGAAGGTTTCTAACCCTGAGACATGTGAAGCTCTGCAACAGGTTTCCAATGGGCCTAGTGGGAGAAAGTAATGTAAAATGAAGAGCTTGATCAATTTAGGGAAGGATTCCTGTCCTATGTAACACTGATCACAACAAAAAATGTTTGAAAGAGGACCAAATTTTCAAAACCACGTTACCTAGGCTGCACCAAAATTACATGCATACACCCACTGCACAAGCTCAAGTCCAGCTAAGCTGGTGCACAGCTAGAGCAAAATTTATTCCTGTTTTGTACTAAAAAAATAGTTTAAATATTTGGATGTATGTTAGGTTTTGCTCAAGCATTGTATATTGCATATGTTTTGGGGAATCTGCTCCATCAGCTGAGTTTAAAAGTTTGGCTCAAAGTATAAATTAATGTCCATAACATGTAATTCCAATTTTCTGGAACAATGTGTTAGCTAACACTGTTTACCTGCAATGAATACAAGCAGTCTTAGGGGTTTGGTGTCATTTTCTTAGAAACTAATTTCAACAATGCCATTAGTAGTGTCACAAGAGACTTTAACTAATTACTTGGCTTGCTGGTATGCCAATTCCATTACTGCAGTAAGAACTTCTGCTTTCATATTCCTTGAACAAGTATTTGCAATGATTTCAGCTATGGCCTTGTGACTTATACCTACCCAAGTTTCCCTATACAACTACTGTTTGTACTTCTCTGAAGCTTTGCCCACCTGAATAAATCTTTAATTTGCTGAGTATTTAAGTAAAGCTCCTCACGGTCCCCATGAAATGCAGGCAGAATCACAAGATGAGGTCAGCAAAAGTACCATATTTACTCAAATAGAAAACAACCCTGATTATGAGATGATCACCCAATTAGATTGTATATTTGGAAAATGTATTAATTTGTTATAATTTTCCAGATATAGAATCTAATTATTGGAGGTTTGCCTTGAATTTGATCCTCTTCCACTGCTATGGCAAGGAAAATAAATCTGGAGGGTCAGGTAGCCTCCTTGCCCCCTACCTTCCCTTTCCACCAATTTTTCCCCTACAGCCTCTTCCCCTCTTCCTTACTGTCAGGCCCTGCTCTCCCTGAGTACAGGGAAATGAGAAGCAAATTTGAAAACAACAACCTTGAAAATAAATAAGGCTGTAGCAACTGGCATTTAGTATGCAGAAACAATCCGTGTTGGCATTTTTTTGAAACTGCTGCAAGTTTTAGCATAGGTGCTGTATAAATACAGTTTTTAGTAACACTTTGGCCGCTGCTTATATCTTGAATAATTTTGTTTATGGTTTTAAATTTTCCATATTCCAAACCAAATTAGACAAATCAAATTCCAAATCTGTGAGTCAGTCCAGAACCATAAGTGGCTTCAGATTTTTCCAAATCCTTTGGTAGGCATCCTGAGGCTTGGGCCTGCCCCCCGGAGGGTTCGGATGCCTCCAAGTTTTGCTTGCCCTCAGCCATATGGCCACAGGAGCAAGCTAGGGACGAGTCTCCCCTTTCCATAAAGTAGGCATGAAGCCAAGACTTTCCCACTCCAGCAGCTAAGTGGGAGGTTTACTATATATTACCTTGCCAGGTACTATCTCTGTGCCAGGAGAGTGGTCTTCCCCAGGTGCGACTAGGAAGACTGCTTCAGTGGTCACAGTGTTTCCCTTGCCAGGTAAGCACAGGACTATGCTTGATCTGAACCTGCAAAAGGGTGAGAAACTCATGGTATTAGTCTAACACCAAAAGGTTCATGACTTACCACATAGTTCACTGTGTAATGATTTAAGTCCCGCAGTGAATAACAACAACTATGAATGAGGAAGAGAACAGACTTTTAATGATACTACAGCATGGGGTTCCTATAGCACAGACCATGGGGCTGCCTCTATCTTGATTTTCCCTTGCTGCCCAGGGCTTGTGTTCAAATTCCTCACCTGATAAGACATTCCCTTGTAAGGGACTGTCTCCAAAGTCTAACCCTTATCACTACACACTGGGTTGGGCCCCACCAGAATCAACAGCATTTCAAGCCATGGTGAGCTACAATATTGCATAATTCACCCAGAATCCCTCTGTCCTGCCCTCTCAGCCTGGCACATACGATTAGTGTGGCCTTACCCTTCACGGTGAGCCCACAGCTCAGCACTGCTCAGTATGCGTGTATATTCCAGATACCTCCCCACCCGGCACAAAGGATCCAGTTACTAATTTACCCGCGCTTATGACTGGAACTTGGTGTTCTTGTCACAAGTCCTGGGATGCTCCAAAAATTTGTGGGCTGATGGATGTACCAGGCAAGCTGGTCAGGCTTCATCCTGGAGGGTAGGGCCACACTAATAATATGCACCAGGCTAAGAGAGGGTCCAATGAGGGATATTGAGTATGCAATGTCATGGTTCTTGAAAAAGAGTCAGCAGATAGGGACTGCACATAGTGGGCACTACCATAAGTCTTACTCAGATGGTTTGCACTAATGTATCCTTGTGGTAGGTCCCTATCCATTTGTCGACCATGGACTTGCTACCCAGTGACAGCTGCCAGGCCATATGGGAGTGAATCTTCCACAATAACCTACAGGAGGAAAACATGAATTGGCAGGTAGCCCACCTGCTTGTGTGATCATGGAAAAACAGAGAGGGGCAGAAAGGCCTGCTCATAAACAGGCACATGAGTCTCAGTTGAGGACTACATCATAATGGAACTGAGTAAGATGCAGAGGTACTACAGGAAGGGTGGGAAAAATATGGCCCACAGGCCAGATCTGGCCCACCAGGCCATTCTGTCCAGCCCACGGGGCCCCTAAAAGTTTTGGGAAATTACATTTTTATCTGCCTCTGGCTGCCTATCAGGGATGGCAGGCACCAGTGGCAACAGGACCCAGGGGAGCCGGTGGCAGGACCCAGCGGCTGAGCAGCAACACCTCTCCAGCTCCACCCCACCCCCAGCCTCCTACCAGAAGCCTCTGTGGTTTCTGAGCTGGTGACCCTGGGGCTGTTCCCTGCCTCCCTCCATCTTAGTGGAAAGGAAAACACCGTGATCTGCCCATCAGTTGGGAACTGCATGGTGCTGACCAGGCCGATCTGGAGCCATAGCAGGTGGGTGGAGGGAAGCAGCAGTGGTATGGGGAGTGTCAGGGGGGCTACAGGAAGTTATGGCAGCAAGGGAGCAGTGAGGGGGGGTGCAGGAAGCAATGGCAGCAGGGGGAGTAGCATAGGGAGCAGTGGGGGCAGCAGCAAGGGGGGGCTGTGGAAAGGAAAACAGTGAGGAGTGGCAGGCGTGGGGGTGGGGGGCGGGGGGGGCAGCAGCAAGGGGGGGCTGTGGAAAGGAAAACAGTGAGGAGTGGCAGCAGTGGTGGATGGGAGTGCGGGAGGAAAAGCAGGGAAATGGTGGGGGAGTGGTGGTGGTGGGCATGAGTACAGAGCCTGTGCCAGTGGCCTGGGGCTGGCAGGGACACAGGCTGGGGTAGCAGGAGCGCAGAGCCTGGGAACAGCGTCTGCCTGGCTACATCGTGTGAGGTTTGCACGCAGTCAGCAAGAGCCGCACATGATGAAGCAGGTGGCCTGGCCCATCTCTTTCTCTCTCTCTCTCTCCCTCCCACCCCACCCCACCCACCATAACCCAACACCCTCCCATAGCCCCCAGCCCAACCACATACCCCACGCCCATCCATACCCATTCACCATACCCACACACCACCACACACACCCACTCACTCCCCAACCACAGCCCGCCACATACACCCCCTTATCTCCCACTCACAATATAAAGTAGGACTGTATTTTGAGCTATTATGCAATCACCTCTAGATACACTTTGCAAGCACATCACTCAGTACAAAAATATTTTAAAATAAAAATTAAAATAAGTTAAGTGGATGTTTTATTTTTTTGTATATGATTTGAGGGGTTTTCTGGTTTCAAGATTGCAGCACCCTCCCTTCCAAAAGAAGTATTTCAAGGCATGAAGAGGGACCTCCAGTGGCAAAGGTCACTGGTTAGGGGGTGGGACTTCTCGTCCCAATATGGCAACCAGGAGCAGGGCAACTCTCAAGGGGTGGGGACAGCTCACCAAAACTTGGTAAACAGCCCCCTCCCCCCCAATAATTGCCCACCCTGTACTACAGAAAGATAGTTAAAGATGACAGGGAGGAGATGGCAGAGATCATATGGAAGAGAAGAGACTGGCACAGACTCTTCAGAGGTGAGACCACCACTGCAAAGAACAATAATGATGATGACAGGGACAATGACAGCAATGATGACAATTACAATGATGAATGAAAAGACCGGGGAAAGAGGCGGGGAATTGGGAGTGGGGAAGGGACATAACTGTGAGGGTTAAAGGTGAGTGCCATGAGTTTTCAAAGATCATAGCCATCAGGAGAGGTCCTGGATGATTGGAAAAGGGCAAGCATGCCCATATGTAAGAGAAAGAGAAGGATCCAGGGAACTCCACATGTGTCAGCCTCAACTCAGCCCCTGGAAAAATCATGGAGCAGATCCTCAAGGAATCCATTTCTAAGCACTTGGTTCTCAGAAGAAGGTGATTAGGGACAGTTAGCATAGATTCACCAAGGGCAAGTCATGCCTGACCAACCTGATTGCCTTCTATGATAAGATGACTGGCTCTGTGAATGTGGGGAGACCAGTGGATGAGGTATACTTTAGTAAGGATTTTTATACAATCTCCCACAACATTCTCGCAGGCAAGCTAAGGAAATATGGGCTGGATGAATGGACTATAAGGTTGATAGAAACCTGGCTGGAGCATTGGGCTCAGAAGGTAGCAGTCAATAGCTCGATGTCTAGTTGGCAGCCAGTATCAAGCAGAATGCCTCAGAAAATGGTTCTGAGGCTGGTTTTGTTCAATATCTTCATCAGGGACCTGAAAGGTGGCATAAAGTATACACTCAGCAAGTTTGCAGATGACACCAAGCTGGGGAGAGTAGTAGATACACAGGAGGGTAAGGCTAGGACTCAGAGTGAGCTCAAGAAACTGGAGGATTGGGCCAAAAGAAATCTCATGAGGTTCAACAAGGACAAGTGCAAAGTCCTATCCTTAGAACAGAACAGTCCCATGCACCAGTACAGGCTGGGGACTGACTGGCTGGGCAGTAGCTCTGCAGAAAAGGGTTACAGTGGACAATAAGTTGAATATAATAAGCCAACAGTGTGGCCTTGTTGCCAAGAAGGCTAACAGCATACTGGGCTGCTGTAGTAGGAGTGCTGCCAACAGATCAAGGGAAGTGACTGTTCCCCTCTATTAAGCATTAGTGAGGCCGTATCTGGAATATCGTGTCCAGTAACATCCCCCCGCTCCCACCACCACCACCGTCGCCCCAGAAATGATGTGGACAGATTGGAGAGAGTCCAGCAGAGGGCAACAAAAATGGTTAGGGGCCTGAGGCACATGGCTTATGAAGAGAGGCTGAGGGAACTGGGCATATTTAGTTTAAAGAAGAGAAGACTGAGAGGAGATTTAATAGCAGCCTTCAACTACATGAAGGGTGGCTCCAAAGATGGACTTAGATTGTTCTCAGTGGTGGCAGATGACTGAATAAAACACAATGGTCTCAAGTTGCGGCAAGTAAAGTTTAGGTTAGATATTAGAAAAAAATCTCTGAGTAGGAGGGCAATGAAACACTGGAACAAGTTACCCAGAGAGGTTGTAGAATCTCCATCCTTGGACTTTTTTAAGACCTGGCTAGACAAAGCCTTGGCTGGGTTGATCTAGTTGGGGCTGGTCCTTCGTTGAGCAGGGCGTTAGACTAGATGACATTCTGAGGTTCCTTCCAACCCTAATTGTCTACGATTCTATAATGGTGATGGGCACACAGACATGTGGGCAAGCAGGAGTGTGGGTGCTTGGTGCAGTCATTGTAACAGGAATAAGAATGGTGTAACTGTAAAGATGTAGTTTGAATTGCCAAGTCAACCATATAAGTCACAAGACACATTCATTGAGGTGTGTGTGCACGTGTGCACTCTAACACACAAATATTTTTTCAAAATAACCCCCCCAAAACCCAGCATACTTGAAAGAAAAGGAAGAAAAGAGTTCCCAATCAGCCTCTCAGCCTTTTGGCCAAGATCAAGCATTTCTGGCACCAAAGGGAAGGTGTCAGGGCTGGCTCTTGCCCTCCCAGTGCTGGCCTGATATTGCAGTACCATCAAGCCTGATGCCATTTCCTTGTGGATGGGATACCCACTTTTTTTTATTTCAGGGCCAAAAAAAATAAAGTTCCCATTAGTATGTTTATCTTGTGTGGGCCATGTGTTTTATAGTTATGCTCAGTGTTGGCTGCATTTAATCGACTTCATAGTTGGTTTCCATTGCTGAGAAGATACTGCTTTATAGTGAGATTTCCTTGTATGCAGTTATAAAACAAGGGATACAGTAATGTTGTTAATTCATTGCACATCTTTATCTTTTAGAAGTCTCTCTGATTTAATATCTCAGACCACATTTATGTCCACATTTTTAACAACTGTTCAAATAGTTCTCTGACAAAATTCCATAAGAAGCAAGTGTTTAGTTGTTACTACGTGAGCTGAAACCTCTGACCTCCAAAGTTTATTCCCCAAAGCGATCCATCATTTTGTTCTCCAGACTTCCTGTTTTGTATTTATGCAGACTTGCTGCTGTTGGCTCAGACCTATTAATGGTTTATATCAGCAGGGGATGACTCTGACTAGACAAAGAACAATAACATTACCTTAGAGTGTTACAGTCAAACCCTAAAACAATCGTCTCTAGTACATAAGTGAATTATTCTCAGTAGTGTAACCAAGGGTGGATGAAAGGGGCATTTGCCCAGGGTACCAAATGAGGAGGCGCACTGAAAATCACCTCCCACAAACCCATGGAATCACCCCCACAACCCATGGAGTCCACACCCTGGTGGCATACCTATGCCAGGAATACCAAAATAGCCCCCGGCTGCTGCCACCTAAAGGAGAAGAGTCAGGGCAGGTAGAAAATGAGTGGCACCAGCTCAGCATGGATAAGATTGCTACCCCTCTGCTTTGCTCTCAGAAACCACACACCTACTTGCACTCTTAGAGCTACATGCTCCATTCACCCCCACCCCTCTTGCCAGGCAAGAACCCTGGTTGCTACACCATGGATTTTTCTCTCTCCCCCACTCACTCACCCACCTGAGACACCTGCACATTAGAGCTGCTACATTTATGAACCCACCCAATAGAAAGCCAAAACAGCAAGGATATGGAAATTCCATTACATAACAAGTTCTACTCCAGGTCACAAGTTCACACCTTACTGTTATCATTACTAATGTACCTGCAAGCGATGAGAAAATTATTCTATCTAGAAACAAGTACAGATAGAACCCTTATATTATACTATAATGTTATATTTTTTGTACATCCCAAATATATTACAGAAAAAGAGTCTGAAACTATTTTAAAGGAGTTACTTTTGATTCCTTTCACTGGAAAAAAGTCTTTTTCTTTAAACACCATGAATCTAACCATAAAGGGAACAAGAAACCCTCCTAAAATAGCTTAAAATGGCTTATTATGTACACAGAGGAAAAGGTCACCATTTTGAAAGCCTTGATTTCAGGATCTTCCAGAGTTTGAAGAAAGAGGTGGATGTTGTTTGGAAGTTAGGAAACTCCTTCCAATTATCAACTCCCTTCAGGGCCAAAAGTATCATTCTCTATGGCTGCATTTTTTCTATACACAAAACTGTAGTCAGTCCAGAACTGAATCTTACACATTTTTGCACGGAGACAGAAAAAAAACTCACTAAGGGGAAAAGGAAATTATTTTTCTAGAAAAAGGTTTTACAATTAATAATTAATGACTTAATCAATCAATTAAATGCATGCCACGTCAGATTTTTTTTCTCCTTTTACTTGAGCGGTATGAATAAGAAAATAGAAAACTTGCAAGGCTTATGAAATGATAAACAAATAATCTTGTAAATGTATTTAACGGCTTCCTTGTATCACTAAAGTAGCAAAAATGCTTTAAAATTCTTGCCCTGATCCTCCAAAGGTTTGTTCCTGGACAGACATTTATAGCTTCATAGAGCTTCATTGAAGGGGATAACGTCATATAAGAGCATAAGTCTTCCTGCTACAGAAGCTTGCAACTTCAGGTTTTAAATATATACACCACCTTTTTGAAGTAGATATAGCAATAGAGAGTCAGGTACTAATGCACAAAGCACTGCATAATAGGAGGAAAATTTGGCCAAGGAAACCAATACCTTATGGCTATGGGATTTCATTTAATATCTATCAAGTTTAGATAAAATTTAATTTCTTAAAATATCCCAATCTTCATGGATTATAGATTCATCTGCTATGAATTATAATACATAAGAAAACTTCCAAACATCCCATTATCAATAGAAATTTGGAAGGAAGGCAGGAGCACACACTTGACTTTGGTAAGGTTCCAATTAGAATTGGTTACAGAAGGCACGTTAACCCCAACCTACCCAAAACACCTACTTTCAGGTCTGCCGAGGAAAACCCAAACACACTGATATTGTCACAACATGATTATGAAGTTTGCTGTTGGCCATCAACCTTACATTTACCACTGAATCACAAGAATCATGTGATGAAGTACCCTATCCACAGGGCACTGGGAGGATTGAGTGCAGACGTGCCCAAATATTCTAGATATAAACCAAAATTTGACACAGCTGGGCAGAAGGCTTCTTTCAAGATGTGTATACCCCTCAGAGTCAGTGACTGTGTAACACCCACAGGCTTAAATAATTTTTTGTCATTAAATGACTTTTTTTAGGATAGGTAAAAAGCAAGAACTAAAGATAATAACAAAACAGAAACTAATTAAAAAAAACCCTTTGATAAAAAACCCTTTTATTGTTTTTCTATCTATTTCTTTCTTAAATAGCCACATTTAAGCAACCAAAGAGTCACAAGCCAGTGTTTGCTCACCCCCAAACAGCATCTGATTTGAAATTTGTTTTCCAGAACTATTTAGTTAATATTTGAACCAGACTACCCTCTTACTTGCCAGCCTCTAACTTCATGTGGCAATTCTACATGAAGAGTTTGTAACTTATAAATTAATAGACAAGATATATTACTGAGTGGCTGTATAAATACTGTACACAAGTACATGAGCTCAATAGATTGAAACCTAATATAAACTACCATCTGAAAAAGTTGTGAAACGTCAATGCAATTTTGATGAAAAAAAGCCAATACTCTTCAGAATTTTCATGAAAATTAAATTCTATTTTTAAGCTGTAGAGTGGCCTGACATTTTAAAGTTTGAAATTTTGATGAAATTTTATTTGAGATAAAAGGGACACAACTTTTAAGAAACCACTTGTGAAAATTTTGTCTCATTTTTTTACAAGTTCTAGCACTAGTAAAAAGTGTACATAGAGTGAAAAAGTGTGTATGATAATTTATTAGAACACCATCCTATATCTCCATAAATAAGATGCCATTAACACAAATTTTATGAGATATATATTTGTATTTATTTATAAATACAATATTTAAAAGCAATGAAATATGGCAGGTGGAGAATTATTGCACTTGTCAGTTGGCTGAAGTTACTTACACATTAGGCATGTTATATTCCAAGCTATGTAGGAATTGTTAGAAAAAGCAATACCAAAGCTTGATTTTTTTTAAGCATACATAATATTTTATACGATCATTAAACAGTTAAAGCACTGTGTAAGACCATTTTCATTCTGTAGAGTTCTTATTTTTAATCCATATGTACACGCTACACGCACACAAAACTAGAGGGGGCAAATGGCTGTTGCTCAGCAACGAGAACCTGGCAAAAGCTCAAAACACTCCACATCTCCAGCAGACAATAGTTCTCTGAGCAAAGTGATCAATAGCAGTGGATGCAAAGGAAATGCCCAGTTTATCATGCTTGCTGTCTAATAACACCTCAAGTATATTTGTGGCTGGTACATGTAAACATGTATCTGAACTCCAGCTGGTAGAATAATGAGTTGAGAATTCCACCCCATATTCTGCTTGAGAGCCAATCACTCTGTTTTTGTTACTTGTTGGTATTATTCAGTGAATAATTTATGCAAACAAAGGTCAGCCTACGGTTATACAAAATCTATGTGCTTTAACAGTTTACTATCTAAGGAGTGAGAGTCAACACTTAAACCCATTATAAAATATAAATCATCAACACAATCATCAACCTGCAATCTTTTCTCTGTCCCCATAGGCCCTTCTCTCCTCTTGCAAAACTTGTCTCCTTCTGTTCCTTTGCAAATTCCCCTCCTGATTTTCTCTACACTATTGCAAAACTCCAAGTTTGGTTTCTTGTCTTGTTGCTGCCCTTTCCCTTTCTCTAACTCAGGGGTAGGCAAAATATAGCCCATGGGCCAGATCTGGCCTGCCAAGTGATTCTGTCTGGCCCCACAGTGGGTCCCTCAGACATGCCCAACCTAGTCAGTGGAGGCAGTCTGGAGCCATGATGCATGCTGCCAGTCGTGCTGTGCCTGTGCATGGAGGTGCCACCTAGCATGAAGCCCACTCTATCCCTGCATGCAACTCTCCAGCATGCCAGGAGCTGTTGTCTGTGGAGCTATGAGGTAAGGCGGTAGGGCAGGGACAACACAGCAGCAGCCTTTGCAGTGGTGATTCCCTCTGGCTGCTGCTGCCAGTGTCTCTCCTGCCCCCACTGCAAGATCCTACCCTGCTGCCTGGGGGTGCTGGACAGAGCGGGTGGGTGGGATCTCCATGGAAACCGGCCTGGGGCCCCTGCAGGCAGAGCATACTTGGCTGGATGAGATAGCCCTGTAGGCGGGCAGGAAGCAGTATCTGGGAATGGGATGGGCAGATAGGGCTGGTGCTAAGGCTGGGGTCAAGGAGTAGTGATAGTCCAAGGCCAGAGCCCAGGGTAGCCACAATCCACTCCCCAGTTGTCCCTGTGATGGGTGCTGGTTCCATGGGCAGGGATCAGCCACTACCTACAAACCGATGTCCATCACAGGGATGTGTGTGGAGTGGAGCAGATTGTAGCTGTACCAGGCCTCAGACCCATGCTGTCACCACCCCACAATCCGGGCTCTGGCCCCTGCCCCAAAGTGTAGAACTGGCATCACTTGGACATGTGGGAAGCAGATCATGGCTCTGACCTGGCTCCCACCTCCATACTGTCACCACACCATGATCTGGGCCCCAGCCCTCTAGCCCTCCCCACCCATCTTGCTCCAAGATGTTGCTCCCCACCCACCCATGGCCCCATCCTACCAGTCAGCTGAGTAAACCCTGGGGGTCCCTGAGTCAGTTTTCATGGATACCCTGCCCTCCCACCTGCCCACTCTGTCCAGCACCCTTGGTGGTGGGTGCAGGGCAAATGAGCCCAAGGATGGATAGATTAGGATCAGTTGGCATCTCTCAGTCCTTCTCCGCACCCCGCCGCCCCGCCCTTCCTTGCCCAGCATTTTAAACAGCCATGATGGGGGGCAAGTCAAGGTCAGCATCTCTCCCCCAGTCCTGAACAGCTTACCAAAACTCCTTAAGTGGCTTTCCATCTCAGATAATTTCCTAACGCTGCTCTAACTCCTGCTCTCTCTTTACTCAATGGTTATCCCTCTCCCCATATAGGCCAAACTTTATTTTACCACCTCCTTATCTATATCCTCCCAGTTATTTCTCACCATCAGCCTCCAACTTGGCTTCCTTGTTAAGAAGTGAAAGGTAACTGCCAGCAAGAGAAACAGACTGGTAATAAGGGTCATAAGCAATGCATATGAGTACCTCGGAAGAGTCATTAGTTGTAGTTCCAGGATACAGCTCAAGCCTGCAATTTACAGAGTCAGCTGCCAACACTTTATGCTGAAATACCTTTGTAGCAAAGGGAAAAAATAAAAGCTTACCTTTAAAACAAAAATTAGGGCTGAGCTTTTCATCTAATCACAAGGTTCCAGTTGATGTCACTAAGAAAAAAAGCAAATGTGAGGCTCAAGGTGAAACATGAGAGCTGGCAAAACTGAAAGGAAAGCACTTGATCAGGTGCTTTGTTTAAGCATGGGCTTAAGTCCCATTGAAGTACAGTTAAAGTTAAACATGTGTATAAAGACCTTCTTGAATCAGGGCCTAGAGGTCTGATCCAAAGTCCATGGAAATCAATGGGACAGATCTCCAGAGAGACATCTTGACCCCAATTAAGTCAATAGCAAATTCTGATTAATACCAGTCAGGCCAGGAATTTTTGCTCGTTTCTAAATGGTGAATGTATATTCTCAATGAATATTAATAAAATGAGCAATCACTTAATATATCATGAGATTAAACATCTTAATCTTTGATCCTAAAATGTTATGATTAATTTATTAGACCACGATTGACAAAATAAATCCCAATGAAATTCAATGGAAAATTCTCATTTAATTATTCATTAAATAAAACTTTAAAAAGAAACAACTGATGTTTCTTTAAGAATGTGTGAACATAGCACAGTTTTACATGTGCTCTGGGGGGTTGGGAGGGAAGCTTATTAATTAGAGCAGCTCTGAGAGCCTCTTTAATTAAAGAGCCGCTGTATGGGTATCAGCATGCCGGCGCTTAAAAATGGTAGTGGGGGCGCTTAAAGTAAAGCTTGTTCGACTAGCTTTAGTTCAAGCACCCCCACCACCATTTTTAAGCATGGGGATGCTGATACACGAGACACAAAAGGCTGCTGGAGCATGGCAATTGCCACGCTTCAGCAGACTCGATTAATTGAGTCTGCTCCAACGCGCTAGAATTCCAGCACATCAGAGCAGCCTCCGTGCTCATGTATAGGCATCCATGGAGTTTAAATAGGCATGAAACTCAGAAACAAGAATGACTGATATATGAAAGACGTCACACAATTTGAACTTTAAGGGACATTACTATTGGAAATTTCTAAACTAAGAACTGACATGCAATAGGAGAGGCTTTATTGGTTTGGGGGGGGGGTTTTTTTTTTTTAAAAAAAAAACCCCCCCCCCCCCCCCTTATTTTTGTCCTGTGAGAGATAGGAAGTTTCCAGCATGGTTGAACACCTGTGTGAACTGGGGTCCCCACAGAAGCTAACAGAAGCTTTGCAGTTAACCTCAATGGGCCAGAACAGCACCCAGAGATTTTTATTCATTTTTCAACATTATAAATAGAAGGAGGGAAATGGCATTTATGGAAAACATCAACTAGAACCTGGATTGCAAACCTGACTTTTAATGAATTACAGTGAGATATATTGCTTCTCACTTGGGAGGGTGATTTATCAGATTTTTGCTCTAGGCTGAAGGAAAAAATAGTTGGGAAATAGCCAGCTATAAATTTGTCTCCAAACTTACTGAAGAGAATACTCATTTGCCAAGTTAATAGAAAATAATGAAACAAGAGTCAGGAGATCAATTAAAGACTAGGATTTGGCTAACTGCCCTACAAATATCAACATGGTACCAGTGTAAAATGACTACTAATTTGGTTATGCCCCTGGACCTTCCATTATTCCCTTTTATACAAGAGTTAATGAAGGTGATTGCTACAGGGGAGGGATTACACATCAATGAATAGTGGGAGTAACTGGTTTGTGGACACTGGTTTCAGCTATAATTAAGACTATATCTACAAAGTTACTAGAGCAATTGACCCAAAGGTTTTCTGCTGAGTTAATGACAGAAGACAGCTCTTTCAAACAAAACAGATGCTCGATTGTTCAGTTGATTCATGCAGTGAGACACAGTGTAGAGAGTTGTTTTGGAAGAGATTCCTGGACACTAAACTAGTGGAAACAACTATTGAATGATGCAGTAGTCTTAGAAAAACTGGCAGTTGATCTTTAGGGAGAGATTAATCTCTACTCGTAGAAACTTCCAGGGATTTAAGAAACAGTAATGCATCATCACTTAAGGCCAAGTTCTGTACCTACTGACTTCAACAGGATTTGTCTCTATTAGTGACCTATAGGGTATTGCTTAAGATGCCTCAATTTTGCAGGTAACTGTTGTGTTATTCCTTCAATATAACTGTATTGCTCCAACACACACTCACAAGTATGAAAGATGAATTAAGAAGTTTTAACCATACCAAAACTTATGAGACAAATATGGGAGGCATCATCATCCTCTCTCATTTCATTTTTTAGAACTTTAGTTTCCATGACAACAAGAGGTAATTCCACAAATCCAACAGCTCATTATTTCAGACAGTTTGCAGTTTCCTCTTGAGAAACAAGATAGTTTTTTTTAGTCTCTTGGAACAAATTCATAATGCAATGGATGAAATCTGAAGCAGAAATAATTAAAGTGAAACCCCCCAATGGAAACAGCGCATGTTTCATAAAGAACATTTACTGACCCTTGTATTATTAGCTCTTCCTCTGCTTCTAACCACCTGATTTAAATTATTAATATTCTTTATGTGGATTCCCTATGACAACAAAAAACTTGGCATAATTTGATATCTCATTAAGAAAAAGTACATGTAGCTGAGTAGCTATAGGAAACTTCTATAGGTTTGCAGTAAAACACGAAGTTTTCATAGATGTTATACACTTCTGCAGAAAATAACTTAGTCCACATTCTGTGTTGTTCACAACTGTTAGATAAACTTCATGCAGAGAAGCAATACTCCTTGAGAAAGTGTAGTCTTATTTTGAATAATCAAGGCCACATTCCTATAAAGTCTTATGCAGTTGCTTAATTTTATGCATCCATTAGCTATACAGGACTTCCAGCACACTAAAGCAAGCACATGTATAGAGCTGTTTATGATTTAGGCCATTATAAGGTTATAACAACAATGTAGATACTAAAGGTTTTGTCTTGCCAATTATCTGGTTCGTTCACTTGGAAAATATTACACAGTCTTTAGCTCCATTGTTTATCCTTTTGGAAAGAGTATTTATTGCCTTAGAATACAGCACTTTTTCTACATCATTATGCCTTAGTTCTCATAATAGAGCAAAAAAACATATAGAAAGTGATTCATCATTGGCAATCCTTTGCAGTTGAGGATGATTGTCTTCCATTATTGCTCTATCCAGGGGTCTGAAGATGGCTGACGAGACTGAATTGGGATCAACAGACTCTGCTACAACTCAGGCACATGTTTCCATGCAGGGTGGGTGGCTCTGGACTCTTGATTTAGTCTGTGACTGACTTTCTGCCATTAGCACTTTTCTGTCTTCTGTTGTCATCATAAAGTTTCAAAGTACTGAGATCCTTGCAGCAGATTCTTCCTCCATTTGGGGCAGCCCTGGGCAAAGGTCTCCCATGAGTTGATGCTGAAGTTGCATTCTTTTCAAGTTGGCCTTGGGGACATCTTTGAAGCACTTTCTCTGCCCTCCTCTTGAGCGTACACCTTGACCAAAATAAAACTTGATGTGGGAGTCTGAAGTTGGCATTAGATGATCATCATCTCAATGCTCATGGTGTTTGCTTATGAGAGGACACTAATGTTGGAGTGTCCATCTCCCCACTGGATTGGAAGGATCTTCCACAGGCAGCATTGATTGTACTTCTCCAGTGATTTGAGGTGTCTCTTGTACATTGTCCACATCTCAGCTCCATCCGGTAAGGTAGGGATTATGACTGCTTGATAAAGCATAAGCTTGGTTTTTGTTCTGATGTCACAATCTTTGAACACACATTTCCTCAGGTGTCCAAAAGCTGCGCTTGCACTTGTAAGGTGATGGTGGATTTCTTTGATGTCAGCAGATGTCAGTTAAAAAAAATGTTTAACAGGGACATCAATCTAAAGAGCATGTCTATACAACTTGTGAGCTAGCCAAGTACCAGAAGCAGGCAACATCTACTAACACAGAGCTCCACACTGGCTAATTTATCCCTATCTTTATGTAGAGCTATTGTTCAGCATGGATGTACCTGAAGTGAGTCTTTGGATCACAAAGCATAAAACATTTTTAAAACAGGCTTTTCCACCAAAATAAAAACAAATGTGGTGTTATGAATCAAAGAAATGCTGTCAGCTTTCCAGTGCCAAATTTTGAGCTTCTTTCCTGGGTTCCAAGAGGTAACACTAGCAGTGGCTCTCTTGATGGATTTGGATCTTTATATGACATTGTTTTCTTTTCCATTTTCTCACTTATACATATTTTGCTACTGAAGAGAATTTAACTGACATGAAGATAGCATTGTTTTAGGAATTTAACAAGTGTAGGAAGCATAGCATTAAACCTTAAGCAGTAAATGTACAGACTATAAAACATGGATTTGGACTAGCACTGGATCACAGAAGTTAGAGATGGAAACAACCTGTTAGATCCCTGAGTTCTTCCACCTCTTGTAATAATAAAAATTAATAATATTCAAAAGATATAAATAAATATATTGTAAAAAGTTTTGCTTTCCTCCTTCTATGTGAAATCACTTGCAAGAGTCTTTGTATAAAATAATTAAATCTTACTAGTATATTTACAGACCATGAAATAGCACAACCAGTACTTAGATAAGCATTAAACTTCCACTCTAAAAGAGGTTTTAAATCTTTAAGAGGAACAGTTTGGTAAACACATTATTGACCTAGTGATTGAATGCAAAGGGATGCACATTTATTCAGGCTGTGAATCCATTAACTTTACTTTGAAACAACAGTTCTGTTCTCTCAGGAAGGTAGAATATTGCTTTGGGACCTTCAGATGAAATGTCAGATAAAAGGAATCAAAATGATTTCACTTTTGGTGCTATTTTAGACAGGAAAGTCACATTAGTTTGTCTAACCCAAGTTTCAAGCACCAAACTACATGACACAATTAGATTTTGCTCTCAAGCTGATGGTGTCTTGAGATGTACTTTTCCTCTGAAAGATCATTTACATAACCCCACAGAAGTAAATTCTACCGTATGCCTCCTGCATGTACCATTATCATTCCACTGACTAGATTTACCTCTCAAAGGCATGGAATTTCATGTGAATGACAGAGGTGAGGCACTTGTTCTCTTAACTGGAGGGAAAAGACTGCATGACACTGTATGGATTGTCATGGCATCCCCAACCAGAGGAGGACCATTGTTGTTGTAGTCATTTGAAGAGAGAGAAATGGCATTTGGGGAGGGTGGGACAGACAGAGTCAGTGGTTAAACATGAAGGCTAGGGACAGACATTCAAAAAGCTGGAGCCTGAATTGATCCAACCTTTGCAGGTTAGTCTAACCTGCCTAGGTTGAATCAGTTTGTAACAGTACAGATGTTCCCTCTGGACTGAGAAAATTCAGGCACATGCCTGAAGTTGCTCAGACCAGGAGCAAGGGGGTGCTAGGGCATGTGTTGTGGAGGAAGGCATGGCCAGTCCAGGCTGAACTGGCCAGAGTGGGGTTTAATTCCTTCCTCCCTGTCCCACCTGCAGGGACCCGAGCTGGGTCTGCCAGGTGCTCCCCTGTCGCTGCTGCAGCAGGGGGCCACCATAGCCCCTGAGGCAGAGGGGGCAGGGTGGGTGGTTATTCTCCTCTCTACCCCAACTGTCCCTGGGGGACTGCAGCCCTGGGCTAAAAGGAACTCCCCCAGCCCCAAGGAGCACTGTGAGG